>NC_039295.1:82500-132500 GCF_003368295.1 Carassius auratus
CAATCCATTTCAAACAAATGTTCAAAAAAATGAAACTTTAAATGGACCTGAGAAACAGGCCATGTGTGTGGTTTTTTATTTTTATTTTATTTTTTTATTGAACGTAACCCACACTAGAAAGGCATATTGAAATGCGCAAAAAGTTACAAATTTATTGGACAGGAAAACAATTCGATCAACATTTTCGGGGTCCAGAGCATTTTCATTTTCGGGATTTATTCACTATATGTCCAGCTGATGTCCCAGGGACACTCAGGTACAGCTGATCAAGGTGGGGGTATTACTGCCAATTTTCCACCACAAAAGCTGGTCGGGGTCAGCATGCAACGGTCCTTTTTTTATAACTCAGAATCTCCTGTAACTAGATGAATTCGCATCTACCACACCGCGAGACTTTACATTGACTTAACATTGAAATCATTTCCGCCAGACGCTCTATTCGCGTTTGTTGTGAACACAGCATTAGCCTGTAGCTCGTAAAATTGCTGGTATTTTCTGTTTAGCTTTCTATTGTCATACAATTGCCATAATCTTAATTAAAAGATTAATATGGCAGAAATTAAGTATTTTAAAATATATTTTTATTTAATAATACAACTGTAAAATCTGTTCCGCTGTAGAAAGCCTGCCCCAGTGGTGTAATGGTGTATTAGTGAGATGTGGTGTGTAATCAGAGTCGTGTGCAGGTGGATCCCAGCGGGGAGATCGTGCTGCTGGCTCAGGGAGGCTGTCCCTGGAAAGAGCATCTGTTTGTGCTGGAGAAGGAGCTGAAGGTGGACGTGCCCATCAAGTTTGTGCTGTACTCGGATCAGAACGGACACTGGAGAGTGCAGTGTGTCCCGGACGGACTCAACACCTTCCAGAACAGGTGTGACTTCTTCTCTCATACTGACTCCATGAGCACACGCTTCTCCAGCGGAGTGTATCAGATGTGAAAGATCTTCAAGTGTAATAACTGAAGGCTTCAGAGATGCTTTACTGTATTCACTGTTGATCACGGCTGAAGGAGAGGAGATTGATGTGTGCTGGTCTCATCTCTAGACTGAGTCTTCTGGAGGAATGGCGCGGGGTCCGAGACGAGGCTCTGTCGGAGCTGAGTGGGATTCCTGACTGTATCTTCGTCCACGCCAGCGGCTTCATCGGGGGTAACCGGACACAGGAGGGAGCGCTGGAGATGGCCAAGAGAACGCTGCAGACCGCTCCCACACCTTTACCCAGCACCTGACCACTCTAATAAATACAGCGTCTCTTGTCCTTGTGTTCATACTTCTGTTTGTGTTCATGATGGAAAATACAGAACTGTACACAGATTATTTGTGATGTTTGTTCTTTCTGTCTCTGTGGAAGGATTGAATTTCACACTAGAAGAACTGCACAATACACATTCAGTGACCTTTTTATACAGATAATGAAATCACTGACCATGTTCTTGGCCTAAACACAAACAGTTTGGTCATGAATGTAAGCAGACAATTAATGACAGACCATAGTCAGAGTAGAGCCATATCTCATTTTGGAAGCTGTGATGGAAATAGAGAGCATTCAGTGGATTGAGAGAAGCCTCAAAGAATGATTTATGTGTAACTAAATCGCAATCTTGAACTTGGCAAAGTGTGCTTTTTCTGGTTCTTCTTAGTGTCAGACACATATCTGATGGCAATGAGTCCCAGTGTGTCTGACTACTTCCATTTAGAGTTTGGATGATGGTAAGTTTTGCTTTTGCTCCTTTCCTTGAACAATTTGTAGCAAATTAGCTCAAAAGGGAAATACAAATAATTATAGTTTTTTATATCAGCTGCCAGATCTCTAGCAGATTTAATATTAAAATCAGCTAATCTGTTTGTCCAGTGAACATTTAGTGTCATCTCATTTCAACTCTAAGAAATTGTATTTTCATAGCCACAGAAATGAACTGTTGCATTAGAGCAGAGTTGAGCTCCAGCCCTGATCAAACTCAGCCCCTGTGGTTTCCTGATGAACCTGGAGACATTGATGAGCTTGCTCAGGTGTGTGTGATTGGGTTAGAGCTGAACTCTCATGGGCCAGAGGTGAGGATCCCAGCATTAGAGCATGTACCAAGATTTGTTTAAAGTAGTGACCACAGAAACCAAACTCATGCAAAAGACTGCTTTTTAAGCATATCCAAAACCTCAGAACAACTTGATGATGTAACAGAAACTATGGACTCTCTCTTTTCTAGCACTTTAAATACAGTTGCTCCTTTACGCTTAAGGAAGGTTAAGGAAAACAGTTTGACACCATGGTATAATGAGCATACTCGCACCCTAAAGAGAGCAGCCTGAAAAATGGAGCACAGCTGGAGGAAAACTAAACTAGAGGTATTTCGTATTGCTTGGCGGGAAAGAAACCTATCCTACAGAAAAGCATTAAAAACTGCTAGATCTGATTACTTTTCTTCTCTTTTAGAAGAAAACAAACATAACCCCAGGTATTTATTCAATACAGTGGCTAAATTAATGAAAAATAAAGCCTCAACAAGTGTTGACATTTCCCAACACCACAACAGTATTGACTTTTTGAACTATACTTCTAAAATCTATACTATTAAAGATAAAATTACAACCATTCAGCCGTCAGCTACAGTTTCGCATCAGACAGTGCACTATAGACCCCCTGAGGAACAGTTCCACTCATTCTCTACTATAGGAGAGGAAGAATTGAATAAACTTGTTAAATCATCTAAATCAACAACATGTATGTTAGACCCTATACCATCTAAGCTCTTAAAAGAGGTGCTTCCAGAAGTCATAGGTCCTCTTCTGACTATTATTAATTCCTCATTGTCATTAGGATATGTCCCCAAAACCGTCAAACTGGCTGTTATTAAGCCTCTCATAAAAAAGCCACAACTTGACCCCAGAGAACTAGTTAATTATAGACCAATCTCGAATCTCCCTTTTCTGTCCAAGATACTAGAAAAGGTGGTATCCTCACAATTATATTCCTTCTTAGAGAAAAATGGTATATGTGAGGATTTCCAGTCAGGATTTAGACCGTATCATAGTACTGAAACTGCTCTCCTTAGAGTTACAAATGATCTGCTCTTATCATCTGATCGTGGGTGTATCCCTCTATTAGTTTTATTGGATCTTAGTGCTGCGTTTGACACAATTGACCACAACATTCTTTTGCATAGACTTGAACACTTTGTTGGCATCAGTGGAAGTGCATTAGCATGGTTTAAATCGTACTTATATGACTGCCATCAGTTCGTAGCAGTGATTGAAGATGTATCATATCGATCACAAGTGCAGTATGGAGTACCTCAAGGCTCAGTACTAGGGCCGCTACTCTTCACGCTTTATATGTTACCCTTGGGAGATATCATCAGGAAACATGGTTTTAGCTTTCACTGTTATGCTGATGATACTTAGCTCTATATTTCCTCGCGGCCCGGTGAAACACACCAATTTGAAAAACTAATGGAATGCATAGTTGATATAAAAAATTGGATGACGAGTAATTTCTTACTGCTAAATTCAGAAAAAACAGAGGTGTTAATCATAGGACCTAAAAACCCTGCTTGTAATAACCTAGAACACTGTCTAAGACTTGATGGTTGCTCTGTCAATTCTTCGTCATCAGTTAGGAACCTAGGTGTGCTACTTGATCGCAATCTTTCCTTAGAAAGCCACGTTTCTAGCATTTGTAAAACTGCATTATTCCATCTCAAAAATATATCTAAATTACGGCCTATGCTCTCAATGTCAAATGCAGAAATGTTAATCCATGCATTTATGACTTCAAGGTTAGATTATTGTAATGCTTTATTGGGTGGTTGTTCTGCACGCTTAGTAAACAAACTACAGCTAGTCCAAAATGCAGCAGCAAGAGTTCTTACAAGATCCAGGAAGTATGACCATATTAGCCCGGTCCTGTCATCGCTGCACTGGCTCCCTATCAAACATCGTATAGATTTTAAAATATTGCTTATTACTTATAAAGCCCTGAATGGTTTAGCACCTCAGTATTTGAATGAGCTCCTTTTACATTATACTCCTCTACGTCCGCTACGTTCTCAAAACTCAGGCAATTTGATAATACCTAGAATATCAAAATCAACTGCGGGCGGCAGATCCTTTTCCTATTTGGTCCTAAACTCTGGAATAACCTACCTAACATTGTTCAGGAGGCAGACACACTCTTGCAGTTTAAATCTAGATTAAAGACCCATCTCTTTAACCTGGCATACACATAACATACTAATATGCTTTTAATATCCAAATCCGTTAAAGGATTTTTAGGCTGCATTAATTAGGTAAACCGGAACCGGAAACACTTCCCATAACACCCGATGTACTTTCTACATCATTAGAAGAATGGCATCTACGCTAATATTTGTCTGTTTCTCTCTTATTCTGGGGTCACCGTAGCCACCAGATCCAGTCTGTGTCCAGATCAGAGGGTCACTGCAGTCACCCGGATCCAGTACGTATCCAGACCAGATGGTGGATCAGCACCTAGAAAGGACCTCTACATCCCTGAAAGACAGCGGAGACCAGGACAACTAGAGCCCCAGATACAGATCCCCTGTAAAGACCTTGTCTCAGAGGAGCACCAGGACAAGACCACAGGAAACAGATGATTCTTCTGCACAATCTGACTTTGCTGCAGTCTGGAATTGAACTACTGGTTTCGTCTGGTCAGAGGAGAACTGGCCCCCCAACTGAGCCTGGTTTCTCCCAAGGTTTTTTTCTCCATTCTGTCACCGATGGAGTTTCGGTTCCTTGCCGCTGTCGCCTCTGGCTTGTTCAGTTGGGGTCACTTCATCTACAGCGATGTCGTTGACTTGATTGCAAATAAATGCACAGACACTATTTAAACTGAACAGAGATGACATCACTGAATTCAATGATGAACTGCCTTTAACTATCATTCTGCATTATTGACACACTGTTTTCCTAATGAATGTTGTTCAGTTGCTTTGACGCAATGTATTTTGTTTAAAGCGCTATATAAATAAAGGTGACTTGACTTGACTTGACATGCTATTGTACGCACAAGATTGATCAACCTAAGCACTTAACATAACTAGTTTAAACAAACATGCATACGTTTATACATTAATGGGGTGCACTGAGAGATAATGTGTTGTTTAAAAACTTGTGGCTTTCCCAAAACTCCTTTACAGCAGAGCCATGATAAAAAAGAACACAAAAAGAAGCTGAAAATGACTGAGATTTAGTGGATATAGAGGCTCAAGCTTGGATAGGAAAAACCAGAACAAATGTGCAAAGATCCCAAACCATAATATTTCAAATAATTAGTTAATTAGGACATCAAAATTGTAAGGTCATGCTGCAACTTTCATAATATAATAATTATTGTTAGTATATGGAGCCCTCAGTCGTTAGCTGTCTGACCGACTGAATGGAGAGAGATTCTGCGTCTGTGCTGGAGAACTGAAGATCATGTGTGCTGGATGTTATCTGTGAAGAAAGTGAGAACAGTTTTGTGTTTCTTTCTCAGAAAGTTCTGGGTCTGTGGTGTTTCGTTTACAGCATGTTCCTCTGTTACCTGTTGCACAGCAGTCATTGTATGCAGGACATCACCTTGAATTATATTATGCCAAGTTGATAAGGGGTTTGGTTTCTTCCCAACACTTTATGAATGCTCTCACATGGGTTTCCTCTGGACTTCCACAAGGTGTCAGGATTTCTCGTCTCTATCAGTATCATGCATTTGTGTGTCCAGTGATTGTACATATTTTTTCTGGCTTGTTTTTCCATATACATATATTCTCCAGGTGTGAAGAATCAAAAAACAAAAAAAACAAAAAACATAGCTTCCTTTGGGCTGGAGTCAGACCTGTTCATCATCTCTTATGTTAATTTTGGGAACTATACGCACATTGTTAGACAAGTCTCTCAGTGTCACACTGAACCAAACAATAGCTCTAACAAGCTCTTTTCTAAACACACACATGTGTCTGGTGTTAGTGCTCAAGAGCATCTATTAACAGATTCATCCAGCAGAATATTTACTGTTTAAACATGCCTTATGCCAACAGTCATGACTAAAATCTGCTGCCACCATGAAATATAACCAGATCATGTACTGTATGGATAGACTCACATTTATTTGAGGAGAAATGTAACAAGTATTGGGAAAAGTGTGTGTGTGTATACACCATTGAGAAAAGTGGTATGTTTTATATCAAGGTGTATGCTGAAAATGTTCTGTGACCTGACATCGTAACACCATGAAGACCTTGTACTCTGCTTTCAGTGATAAAAACATCCAGCTTCTCAGCGCTTTGAGAAATCTTTTTAGAAATCTGCTGCTCTTCCATAAAGTGCACTTCCAGTAGATTGTCCACAACAGCGGTGGACAAACACACTTTAGGACGTCCAGATCTTCTCAGGGTGATGTTCAGATGCTAGAGTTTGGTGGAGAGAGCTGTACTCTGATCATGTGCTGTGTGAAGGCTGCTCTGAGGAGAACGTCTCATCTTCACACATCAGGGTTTGTACTGTACACCATCTTTGAATAACAAAGGGATTTGATGTCTTTTTAGCTGACCATATGACCTCAGAGATTGCTTGTGGAGCACAATGAAGATGACTGAGGTGAAGACTCAAGGAAGAAGATCCAGATCTGACAAACAGCGTCTCAGCAGCATATCAGAAAACAGACTTCTGTTGTGTCCTCGTAATGAATGGATGAATATTCATCTAGAGAACACAAGAGATTATAAGTGTGGCTGTTTGCTTCAGTCTGAACAATGATCATTATGTCTTCTCTTTCTGCTTCTTCTGTACATCATAACTCAGTGTGTTATCTGTGATGCTACTTCGTCACTCTGATATCCTCACAAGGCTGTACAATCATAATCATAAGAACAACCAAAGATATACCAACATTATTTATTTAATACAAATGAATCTATGTGCTATTTGTACGGTAAAAATCATAGAAAAACAGAGCGCAAATGTAGAAATGTATGAAACACAAAAACACTAACCAGACTGCACTACTGTACAATGTATTATGTGTACACAGATGTATTATCTGAAATATTAAGGACCGTCAAAATTAACTATTTTACTTAAGCTGTGATGCTATAGTTTTTCTTTATTTTCCAAAACAGACAAAATAAATCAACCCACTTCTAAAACCCGAAGACTATATAAAAGAACAAAGATGTACTATCCTTTTATTTTAGCAAAAAAGTAAAAAGCAACACAAAAAAAAGCAAGCTCTTACTCTTTGAGCTCTTCTCTGTGTCTAAGAGTGCATCTAAAACTAAAACAAAAGAAGGAAACCGGATAAAAGCAATCTCTAGGTTGTACATTTTTTACATTTGCATTCATTAAAAACATAAGAAAATAAAAACAATAAAACGACAGCTCTTCACTTTTCCACGATCACATACATAGGTTTTCAGAGGACAGGATGCAAGACAGTGGAAGGTAATTTTAGCATTTCATTCAATAAAGTCATTTATAAAGGGTAGCATAAAGCAGGGAAAATAACTATATTTATCTTTTCAATTCTGACCAGAGCACAGTCTGGCTTAACTTTACAAATTAGCAAGACTTGTCTTTTTCTGTGATTTTTTTTTTTACAGCGTGAGGTAGCTTAGAAGAAGAAACTCAAAACTGGGTGACAGACCACATATGTGGAAGGTCTGTGTTAAGAGAACATTGAATAGCGTGACATAACAGGACTGTGGGGAACAAGGAAAAAACCTAGCTTTAATGCAGGATCACAAAAACACAAACAATTAGATGTCTATGATATATCTGGACACTGGAAAAAATGCAGAATGTTTTATAAGATTAGCACCATTGATTATGTTTTAATGCACAGTAATTTACATACACTGTAGTGATAAGAAAGACGAACACTTGCATGTGATTGTCAAAGTTCAGGCTTTTGTAGAACTTGTGAGTCCCATAATTATAGAAGAAAATGATAAAATACTTAGTGTGGGACTCACTCTGGGTTCAAATGCACAGGGGAAATATCACCTTAACAATAAATAAATAAAACCAAGACACACTTCTGCTCCTGTCTTTTCTCTGGCTTCTCTCTCATGTAGCGTTGTGTTGGATTGTGAGATGTTCCCAGAGTGCCGAGGGTCAGGGTCAGTCACAGAGGAGTACTGCTGGTGCCTATCAGTGCATATCCTAAAATACTTTCGGAAGCACTACTTTTCTTGTCATAAAGATGACCCACTTAAAAATGTCAAGTTCTTTAGTTTATTGTCTTTCTCTGTTTCTCGCTCTCGTGTCCCGGTTTCATCTGTTCCTCTGTCTTTACAAGAAACAGACGGCACCCAGGTCCACTCCAAACTCCTGATGAGCTCCTCCAATATCCATCGGTGCGATGTCCACAATGGGCAGGCGAGAAGTCTTCTGGGATTTGTACTCGATGACAGTCTTGCTCCATTGTCCTGTGTGTTTCTGTAGAGACAAAAACTCAGCTGTGAGGAACCTGTTCACACAGAACATGTTTTGCTCACTACAGATCTGCTTCTCTATTGTTTTTGTGTGTAAACGTGAGCAGCACATTTGTAGAAAGTGTTTGTTAGCCACACTGTACTGTTGTTGTTATACTATACTATACTATACTACACTATACTATACTGTATGCAGTTGTCAACTTGTTCTCTTTGACCCTGTTTACACCTGGTATTATGCTGAGATTTCATTGATCAGATCACAAGAGGATGATGCTAAATACAGGTGTGAACAGGTTTAAAATGTTTTGAGCTTGTCCACTTTATACCAAATCCAGAGGTATTTTTTAAAACACAGAAAACATCTCGGGTTACTTGACTGTAACCCTGTTCCCTGAAAAAGCGGGAACAAGATGCTGCCCTCAATAACGCTAATGGGAGAACATTCTTTGTTCGACCGGTTGTGAAGCATGTGTGTCAAACACGCCAAGAATTGGCTTAAATAACCTCGGCAGGTGACGTCACTGATAACGTGCACCTGCAGGTTATAAATAGACGTGAAACGGAAACATCCTCAGGTTACCCCTTTGTCTGAAGAGACGTCCGGACATGTTGACAGTGCGGCATTGAGGTGCAGCATCTCGTTCCCACTTTTTCAGGGAACAGGGTTACAGTCAAGTAACCCTAACGTTCCCTACTCTCGATGCTGCGCTCAATAGCGCTAATGGGAATGAGAATACCAACGCCGCCGCACTGTAAGTGTCCGAAGTGTATAGAAGTGTATAGAATCTGACAAATGTGTGCGGAGAGGACCAACCTGCCGCATCAAGCCTTTGAAGATGCAACCTCACTGGTTGAATGGGCACTAACTCCTAGAGACGAAGTTTGACCACGCGCCTCGTAGGCTAGGGCAATAGCAACCTTCACCCAATGTAAAACTGTTTGCCTGGTGGCAGCCGCACCTGTGACTGCGGCCCCCATGGCATATGAAAAGCTGCTCTGACTTACGCCACTGGCTAATGCGGTGGAAGTAAATCTGGAGAGCACATACTGGACAAAGTGAAGTCTTTCCCGCTCCAGTATTGTACATGGCGGAGGACAGAAGTCTTTGAAAATGAGTAGTATGAACATCCAAACTATAGAACCTGACAAATGTGTGCGGAGAGGACCAACCTGCCGCATCACACACTTGAGCAGGAGCATCCCTCACCCAATGTGAAACTTCTTGCCTGGAGGCAGCCGCTGCAACCCCCCTCCCCCTGGTTGAGGCCCCCATGGCACATGAAAAGCTGCTCTGACTTACGCCACTGGCTAGTGCGGTGGACGCAAGTCTGAAGAGCATGTACTGGATACAGTTAGGAACATTCAGAAGATAATTAGGGTGAGGATGCAAAATAGCTTTGACTCGTCCAGGGGCAAAATTGGAACAGGATGACAGGACTGACAAAGCCTGTAAATCCGAATACTCCTTAGAGAGGTAATGGCCATAAAAAAAAAAAAAACATATTTAGAGTCAGAAGCCTGGAAGGCGCTGATTCTAATGGTTCAAAAGGGGTGCCAACCCCTCGAGCACTACGGCTAAATCCCCTGAAGGGCCCGTAGCTCTAGTGGGTGCCTCTGAGCCCCATGAATGAAGCGGGCGACTAGAGGGTGCTTCCCCACAGAAACCCAGTCAATCAAAACATGGCAAGCGAAACTAGCGGCCATTTAAGTTCTAAGAGTACTAGGGCATGTGCCTGAGGACAATTTCTCTTGCAGGAACTCCAGTACTGAAACAATTTGGTAGTGAGCTGGGTCTGCATGGTGTGTCATGCACCAGCCCTGAAAAACACTCCTTATGAGGGCATAAGTTCTTCTAGTGGAGGGAGTCCTAGCACTTAGAATAGTCTCTATTACTGTGGCTGGAAGGCCAGCATCTCTAGTTGGTCCCCCTCAGGGGCCAGACGTGAAGGTTCCAGAGCTTAGGCCGGGGATGAAGTACTGTCCCCTGTGCCTGAGAGAAGATCTCTCCTGACTGGAATTGCCCATGGCGAGCCATCGAGGAGGGATATTAGATCTGAGAACCAAACTCCGGTCGGCCAACAGGGCGCTATCAGTAAGAGGCAAGACCCCCGTTGACGGACCTTGGCCAGGACTCCCGGGAGCAGAGCAATCGGAGGAAAGACATAAAGACGCATGGGCCGTAGTGTCCAGACCCAGGGGAGCTGGATGAGTCAGAGAGATGTAGAGGGGACATTGTGCCATCTCCTGTGAAGCACAGAGGTCCACTTCTGCTACTTGAAATCTCTCCCAGATTTGACTACTTAGGGGGGGAGTTTGGACAGCAAGCCTGCTCCCACATTCATATGCCCAGGAATGTAAATCGCCCTAAGGGACAGGAACTTGTCCTGTGCCCAAAGCAGAACCTGGTGCGCCAACTCGTTCGAGCAGCGCGACTGCAGTCCGCCCTGGCGATTTATGTAAGAGACTACAGATGTGTTGTCCATCCGCACTAGGACATGGTAGCCTCTCAACTGCTGGAGGAAGTATTTCAGGGCCAGGAATACAGTGTTCATTTCGAGGCAATTGATGTGCCAATTCGAGAAGATGACCTCTCCAGATCCCTTGGGCTGGACAGCCAACTAAGGCCGCTCCCCAGCCCATGAGGGAAGCGTCTGTCATTAGCATCTTGCAATGACAACAAGGACCTAGAGTGGGACCCAAACTCTGAACCACATAGATAGGGTACGAAGCCCCTGGTGCGTAACCCTTATTTGCCACTGGGGATTGGCCCTTGGATGAAATCCCCTGGCTCTGAGCCACAACTGAAATGATCTCATGTACAGGATGCCCAAAGGTATCACCGTGGATGCAGCTGCCATGAGACCTGAACAGTGAATTTCTGGCCTAGCTTGATGTTCTTTAGGGTGTTTAGAATGGATTTAACGCATGCAGGAGACAGCTGTAGCTGCATTGTGATCGAATCCCATACCACACCCAAATACGTTGTCCTCTGAGCTGGAGAGAGAACGCTTTTCTTGGGGTTGAGTCTCAACCCCAGAGATTCGAGATGAGCTAGGACGACATGCTGATGTCGAAGCGCAAGCTCTTGAAACTGGGTCAGATTCAGCCAGTCGTTTATATACATTTTAAATGTGGATGTCCTGGAGTCGTAGAGGAGCTGCATCCATGAATTTCGTGTAAGTGCGGGATAACAAAGCTAGGCCGAATGGAAGAACATGATACTGGTAAGCTTCGCCCCCAAAAGCGAACCTCAGGAACCTCCTGAGTTGTGGCAATATTTCAAAATGAAAATACACATCCATTAGATCTATGATTGGACGCAGCCCCCCGTCTTTCTTGGGAATCAAGAAATACAGACTGTAATAGCCTGACTCTCTGTCTGGCAGGGGAACACATTCTATGGCCCCTTTGACCAGCAGAGTCTGTGATTCCTGTGTCAACAGATATGCACATGCCGGTTTCACAGAGGTGGAGACCACGCTGTTGAAACACAGAAGATGATGTGTAAACTGAATACTGTAGCCCTTCCCTACAGTTCTTTCGACTCATGGGGAGATATTTGGCAGTAGCTTCCACACTGCCAGCTTCTCCAAAAGGGGCACTAATTGTGACACTTTGTTTGTTGTGGGGGGTGGGGGGGGGGGGGTAGATGTCTGGTGTCCTGAAACGTAGCAGGAATCCAACAGAGCATGTATCATTTCACTGGAGACCACTGCCCCCCGAAACACCGGTGGTGTTGGAAGTTGTTCAGTGATCCCCTAAGGGTGCCAGGGAAGAGCATTATAAGGGACACACCCTTTGTCCTGCATACAGCTTAAGGCCCTTGATTTGATCGTGATGACTTTACTTTTGTCCAGCTCCATCGGCGGCTGCCAAGTGTAACAAGCTGCTCCCCTGTCTTATGCGGGGGGCGAACAACACACCACACTCTCTCTTTGAACCTCCTACCCCAGAGGAGCTGGATCGGGTCGGGACTGTTTATTTATTTATTTATTTATTTCTTGACAGCCCTGACACTTGAGCACAGTGAGTGAGAAACATATTAATATATATATATATATATATATATATATATATATATATATATATATATTCATCATCATCTCATTATCATTTTTTAATTTATATTTTTAATTTATATTTTTATTTAAATTATGTTGCTCCAATAGGGGAGAGATAGCAGCTAGCATCTCTCTCACCTATGAAATCATAATGTACAAAATCTAATTTTAAGGCTTTAATCTGGTTACTGCACGAGTCATCACCTAGTAACTCCTCATGTGCTTATAATCGCGAGAGGAGCGCTAGGAGAGAGCACTCTCAGTGTCCATTTCAACAGGAGCTAGAGCTACAGCAGCCTCTGCCCAATCCGAAGAAGTGCCTGGGCATGCTTCGGAGGTGGGCACGAGAACCGTCAGATCTTCAAGATCGGAGCGTGATCTTAATGAGCAGGGAAGCGGCTCGTTCCTCGTGAGAGCAAAGAGCCTAGCGCGGATAGGAAGATTTTCAAACAATAAACATGCGATTTCTCTTCAGAGATCGGCCATGGAGAGCGAGGCACGCATCTCTTATAGAATCAGCAATAATAGTTAGAATTTTCTTTTTTCTTTTTTTTTTTTAAAACTAATACTTTCATCAGCGTGACACACACACACACACACATAAACACATAAACACAACAATGTGGTCTCTGAAGACAAAGAAACCTGAGGATGTTTCTGTTTCACGTCTATTTATAACCTGCAAGTGCACGTTATCAGTGACGTCACCTGCCGAGGTTATTTAAGCCATTTCTTGGCGTGCTTGACACACATGCTTCACAACCGGTCGTACAAAGAATGTTCTCCCATTAGCGTTATTGAGTGCAGCAGGGAACTAAAGCTTGCCTGCTCTCCGCTGACTGAGCTCATTCTGAGATGTTCATTTCCCATCCATTAACTCACAAAATTAGAATGTTAAATTAGATTTACATTAAATTACTACTGATAAATGTACATCATTCTTTAATATTTTTTTTTTCTTTTTAGTGGTTTAGTTTTACATGTACATGAACAGAATGAGAGGGAAAAAATAACAGAATAAAATGACATAGGGAAAAAAATAGACCTACACAAAATATGTTTCAGTTAAATAATTAACAAATTAACAAAACAAAAAGGGAAAGAGTATGTTTCATGAAAGAAATTCTGGAAAAATATATTTATCCATGCCATAAACATTAAAAAATATATATCTATTTGCATTGTTCAGCTCTAATGTAAATTGCGTGAGCTTATCTCACAACATTACATCGAAAGATCTAACCTCTCCTCAAAAGAAAGGATGGATTAAAACACCAGGTGTAAACAGGCCCTTTGTATTATTTTGCTCCAGCGAAACTATTAGGGTTACATTCACTTCCATACATCCATTATTATTATTATTATTATTAAATTTTTGCTCCCTAGGCCTGGTCAGAAGTGTTTCCTCACCTTGCAGCCATCCTCCAGAACAGTGTATGTGAAGCGGCTGTTGCCCTCGGCTCTGATCTGCACATCATTGGACCCCTGCAGCAGCAGAGCTCTCTTCAGGTCTCCGGTGGACTCGTCCATGTAGGCCACGCTGTTCTTGCAGTGGTAGGTCAGGTTCTGTGAGGCTTCTGTGGAAAGCAGTCTCAGGAAAGTCATCTGAATGCTTGCTGTGTTAGGTGCCAGGTTGTCGTCTCCATAGCCAAACTGTGGAGGGAAAACAGAAGAAAGCACATTAGACAGAGATGATCTAATCCTGAATAATCTTTATGAATTGACCTGAATCCAGTTCAAGGCTCAGCAGGACCAGGAAGAGGAAGACTCACATGGAATCCACCATTCATGGCTTCTCCAAACCAAACGTGTTTACGCTCCGAACCTTTGGAAGTCCACCAGCTCTTGCGTGGGATATTGGCAGGTTTTGGATAAACGCAGGTCTCGCCAGTCTCCATGTTGCAGAAGACCTTCATAGCATCAACAGTGCAGCCCTGGTTAGGATCAATCCAGTATTCACCTGCGGAGAGACGGCACGTTATTCCCGAACATGTTCCCTGTGCTTCATGAAGACAGGAAACTCACCGCTCTTCCAGTCGGGGTGGCAGAGCTTCAGGTCCCTGCAGGTGCGGGCCGGGCTCTTCTTGGAGCCGTCAGGACTGCGGATGTTCTCCATCTGATTGTTGAGAGACTTCAGACTGGCGTCCACCTCTGCATCGTTCTGGACATTACCTTCGGCGGCTTGGTCTGCCCTCATGTATTGCAGGGATTCCGGACCCTTCTCAGGATGAGACAGACCAGCGAAAGCAGACAGATCGATGCCGGGCCCCGGTGGGCCAGGGAGACCAGGGGGACCAGGGTTTCCTGGGGGGCCCTGAGAAGAAGCAGTGTATGAACACATCTAATGTTCAACACATGGCTATCAGAATGTTTAAGACCAGCATCTCCCAGCCCTGGTCCTACAGTATCCCCAACCAATGTTGCCTCTAATTTTTTTTTTTTTGCTGAGCAAAATTTTCTCTATTGGGTGCACATTTTGGCCACCTGAGCAAAAAAATTTTTTGTACCATACCTTTAACTGTTAGCCTTAATATGCTATTTATATTTAATTTTACCCATGATGTAACTAAATGATGCACGTTTTAGATTACCAGACAAAACATTTTTTACAGTCTTACCAAGAAATTCTAAAAAAAAATCATTTTTTGAAAAAAACTCAAGCTGAACAGTTAATTTTGTTTGCGTTGGGTCTTGTGTTGAGCTATTTCGTCAGCAACCATTTGAGTATTGGATTTCTACAGCGACTGATTTGGCAAACATCATTCTCTTTCTATGAAACCTATTGACCACATTCACCGGTTCTACAGCAACATCAACTCTATCGCATTTACTATAATTCAATCAAAGGCTTTCCCAACTCATTTCTGCATATGTGTGGCATATTGTTAATTCTGTGCGTTCACAGCATGAGAGGGAACATTGCCCCCAGAAGTTTACATTTAGAAAATATCCTTCATCTGATGCCCATTCCAGCCCGTGGAGTCTCTGCTAACTGTTTAACTAGGGAGTATAGAAAATGTGAAGTGTGCTACTCACAGCTGGGCCAGTCTCTCCAGAACGGCCGCGAGGTCCAGGGGGTCCAATGGGTCCAGGCAAACCATTGGATCCATCTTTTCCAGCTGGACCAACGGGGCCTGGGGGTCCCTGGGAAGAGACAGAAGTCCGAGTCTCAGCAGAGCATTCACCTGTTTGCATGATCCAAGACTTTAAGGCCTCCAGAGTTAAGTTCCAACCTTCTCTTACACACCATTTTTGGGCCTCATTTATAAAATGTTCCATTCTACAATCCCACAAGGAAAAGTGTGTATATTTGGTTAAACCCTGATGGTGGCTTTCAGTGTACACACACTAGGGGTGTGCAGTGAAGTCAGTATTTGTATCTGTAACAATCCCAAAATTATTTTTTGGATAAAACCGGAACCGGAATTTATAATTGCTAAGACCGTTATGGTTTTAGAGACTTATAAGTGGTATTTATTTAAATATCTTCTAACAGTCGAAGCTGATACCCTTGTATAGACAAAGTTTTGAGCGCAAGTTTGAGTCCCATTTTGGGGACCTTTGTGATCCATGAATATTTAAATACCTTCTAATTAAAACAGGTTCCTATGCAGTTTAGAAATATGAAAATCGATTTAAGTAATTTCTAGGAAATGCATGGAAAAAGGCAAGTGCAACACTGCTATTTCATTTGCGCTTATTTCATTTATAAAATTTACACTCATTTACTTTACACACTTGCTGTTGCATTGTAATATTAGAGGTTTATGTAAATCAACATGATTTCCTTTGGCTCACTGGTTCCTGCACAGTTTAAAAACTAAAAACTAAAAACTAAGTAATTTTCAGGTCTAGAAAAGTATGGAAAAAATGAGAACAGAGTATGGAAAAATCTTTGTGCTTCGACTATTTGTCCTATTCAGTGTTCTAAAGTATAAAATTAATCTCTAAAAATAAATTGATCACACAAATAGAGCTTTCACGACAAATGTTTAGTAATTGTCTGAACACGACTGAATTAATTCAAGGTGCACTTTTTCATTACGCATAAATCTTTAAGCAGTCTTAAGACTTTTTTGAACTTCACTAAACAAATGTGCGTGTGCCACACAAACCAGCAAAAGATAAAGAAGCAAACATGTATGCCTAGTAGAAAATATATCTGTATCTAAGCTGATTATTAGTCTACTTTTGACAGAGAGATTAGTTTTTGAGAGACACGCAGAGACGGCAACGCGGCTGTTTGATGATCACGCAGTGGTTATTCATGTATCATTTCCTAGCCTATAAGGTTTAAATCATTGCCTTTTAAATATACACAAATAGTAGAACATGTATGGTGTATTATTTTAGTTGATATTACTCTTGCCAAGCACTGATTTCTGAGAGATGCACGGAGAGGCAACAGCAATGCGGTGTTTGATATGCACTTTTCATTCATAAAGTTTACATTCATTCACTTCACACAATTATAATTGCTTTAGGAGGTCTGTGTAAAATATTGCGCTGTTCCCCTGGATCACCTGTTATCTAGCAAACACCACACTGTGCTGCAGCCTCAGCCGAATATTCGGGCAGAATTTTTCGTTATCCGTTATTAGTTTTTGAAGCCATTAACCGTGCCTTTCTGAATAAGGTATTCAGCTTCTGGCACACCCCTAACACACACTCTAAGATCAAATTGTAGAAACGAGGGCCTTGTGTTTGATTAAGGTTGGAGCTAAATGCTAATATAGCTACAGAGGCAGTAATAATGCTCCTGGCTACATACTCTTGCTCCACCGGGTCCAGCAGGTCCAGAAGCTCCTTGGTCTCCAGGTTGGCCCTGTGTGTGGAGTGTAACAGTGTTTGTGTGTTAGCACATCTAACCTCAGTATCTGCATATATAATGCTTTAGCAAAGAAACAGCTACTTACAGGAGGCCCAGGCAGACCTTGAAGACCAGTGAATCCTCTGTGTCCCTTCTGTCCTCTCTCGCCCGAATCCCCAGCCTCACCCTTATCTCCGCGCGGGCCTTGTGGACCCTGTGATTAATGGACATGAGCATTGGAACTCTACATTAACTCTAGAAGTCTACATCCAGTTGTTGTGTATGAACTGACACATTGACCATTAAAAGCAGAATCGAGTCAAGCACTCACAGGCATTCCTCGAGCTCCAGCAGGCCCCAGAGATCCAGCAGGTCCTTTGGGTCCCTACAGTTAAAAGTAATGAGTGTGTCAAGAGTGTTCTATGTAGAATCTTTTGGCTTAAAATCATCTACTCTAAATTTGAATTCCAGTAGTGTATTTTTGGAATGGCCAATGCTTTCCATGCTTTAAATGTGTATTAACGGCAGCTTCGAGACGCAATCCCATCCAGCTATACCACTTTCCAGATGCAACACATTTAAGGGAAATTCAACTGAGAAAGCTTGGACTGTCTCAACAGTTTTGATTGAAGTTTTTATAGTTTTGTAGTGCATTAATGTCACTCACATACATCCCACCCTGTTGATAGGAATGGCATGAGTATTGATACTGAATAGACTTTTCATCATGAAACTAGTACAAAAATAGTTGACAAATATTCCAGGTTGTTTGTTAACTGGTTTAATCAAGTGTATTTACTGAGCTTTCATTCAATTCACATGGAGACTATTTTTTGTTAAAATCCCTTCAAAAATACTGTTCAGTACCACAAATAATAAATAACACAATGTTACACTTTAAGTGTTGTTTGAATCTGTACTCACAGCCTCTCCTCGGTCTCCCTGTTTGCCGGTGGGTCCGACCGGACCAGGAGCACCAGTTCCACCCGGAGCACCAGGAGCACCCGTGGGTCCAGTGTCTCCACGGTCACCCTGACAACAATACACGCAGTGATGCAGATACAGCAGTGACCACAGCACGTCTGTGGAGGGATATACACTATCATCTTTGATGCTTACCTTTATTCCTGCAGAACCATCTCGGCCAGGAGGACCATCAGATCCAGGATTGCCCTGCAAAATAAATGATACTATTAAACTTGATGTGAGCTCTTTATGTATGCACAGCATATATGCATGTATTTATTAATTTCAGCTTCAAGACAACAAGCAACTGTGTACAAGGAAAGCATCTAATATCCATTTCTTATTATTGCAATGTTTTTCAAAACATTTTTGGCAAACAGTAAAACTGGTTTGTATTGGTTTGGTTTTCTCAGTTCAAAACCAGTCCTATAACCCTGAGCTTGTTCAATTAGGTATATGGTAAAAGCCTCTGGAAAATAACCTTATATTTCCTCCCCCCAAAAAATAATGCTTGTGTGTTAAATTTTTTTCTTCAGATTTACAAAACGAAATCACATTGCTTAACCAGTATGTGTGTGAAAGCAGTGTTTTTAAGTTGCAGTAAGTCCATATGAAATGTTCAATCATTCATTACGCTCTGTCATCCACATTGCCATTTGCACCCTAACCATGTTAATACTTAACCCTGTTAACATTTCTTTGTTTCTACATTTGCCCTCCTCTCCTCTCCTCTCCCGTCCCCTCTCCTCTTCTCTCCCCTTCTCTTCTCTCAACTCATATCCTCTCCTCTTCCCTAATCTCCTCTGCGCTCCCCTCCTTACCACTCATCTCCTCTCCATTCCACTCCTCTCCTCTCCACTCCACTTGTCTTCTCTCTCTCCTCTCCCCTCCCCTCTCTTCTCTCTCCTATCCCCTCCCCTCCTCTCCTCTCCATTTCACTTGTCTCCTCTCTCTCCTCTCCTTTCCCACCTCCTCCTCTCCTCTCCACTCCACGTGTCTTCTCTATCCTATCCTCTCCTCTCGTCTCCACTCTACTCCACTTGTCTTCTCACTCTCCTCTCCACTTGTATTCTCTCCTATCCCCTAATCTCCCCTCGTCTCCACTCCACTCCTCTCCTCTCCTTTCCCCTCCCCTAATCTCATCCATTTCACTTGTCTCCTCTCTCTCCTCTCCTTTCCCACCCTCTCCTCTCCTCTCCACTTGTCTTCTCTCTATCCTCTCCTCTCCACTCCCGTCCCCTCTCTTGTCTCTCCTATCCTCTTGTCTCCTCTCCTGTCATCTCCTCTCCACTCCTCTCCTCTCTCTCCTCTCCTTTCGTCTCCTCTACGGATGTGGGTGGGATGTAATCACATAACTTACACATCACTGCTCAGATCAGCTTTTCTCCTGACAAAATTAGTTTAATATTTCCATCCGCTGAATGTAAACTTTTCTATATTCCAAGCTTGCCTGCTGCTCTGGTGCCTTCATGTGGTCATGAGTCACAATTATGAAAATAAATCTAGGAATTATTAGATTGTTGTACTTCAAATCAGTAAGGGTTGAGGCATCAATAGTATTGATGGTTTGAGCAAAATTCACACCTTTGGATCTGTGCAGAATGTAATGAATGAAACATCATTAAGGTGCAACCTGTTCAGTGCAGTCTGCATGTATTGCTTGGTTTGAGCGGGTTGTTTTAAGGGATGCGCTGGATCTGTGACGTACCTCTCTCCCAGGTTCCCCAGCAGGTCCGGTCAGACCCGGCGCTCCCACAGGTCCAGGGGGTCCACGGTCTCCAGGTCCTCCAGCAGCTCCTTGTTTACCAGGCTCACCCTGTGATGGGGATTCATCAGCAGAAAGTGAAACACCTGAAATATCTCTGCACTCGCCTGGATAAAACTCTTTAACATGAACAGCTATGTGTTTCATTGGCAAGGGCAGTTGATCCTCAAACATGGAAAAACATTCTCATGCTTTTATCTAATTGTCATATTCACTTGGCAACTGAAAAGCTGGCAGAGTAGAACTAAACAGAGTTCACCTTAAAGGAAAATCTGATAAAAAAGCTTAAAGAATGTTTTTTCTGTCTCCTGTCCCTGTCATCATTACAATCCTAAATGTCAGCATGTTTATCTGGGACTCACAGAGGGTCCAGGCAGGCCAGGGAAACCTCTTTCACCACGTTGTCCTGGAAGTCCAACAATCCCACGCTGACCAGCCAGACCCTGAGGACCTGCAGGCCCATCCGGACCCTGGGACAGGACAGGAGTGAAAGCCACAATGACAATAGAACTTAAATTTTTTTGGAAATATGACACATCATAAAAAATGAGTCTGGACTTCGCATTTAAATTCTCATAGTAACACTCAGAGTTTAGGCTAAATGATTTATCAAAATTCAACCGAAGTTGCAGTTTGGCTTAATGCGATTTTTTAAATTGCAATATTTGCAGTTTTTTATTAAATGAATACATGCACGGCATCAGTAGTAAATGCTGCTCAATCACTGCCAGTGCTCATCCTATTTTGGGCATAAACAGGAAAAATAATATTTCCCTCTAAAGAAATGTTAAAGGATACTCCACTCCAAAAGGATCTTTTTGTCATTAATCACTTACCCCCATGTTGTTTCAAACCTGTAAAAACTTTGTTCATCTTCGGAACACAATTTAAGATATTTTGGATGAGAATAAAACATGAGGGGAAGTGATTAATGACAGAATTTTCATTTTGGGGTGGAGTTTACCTTAAAGTTAACTTATCATTAGCGTTTTCTTTTCTCCTCTCCTCTCCTCTCTCACGCTGCAGTTTTCCACAAGTTCATCAAACAACCGCAGTAAGAATATTTCATCAAGCACGGTGAGTAATGGCTTCTCCTACAATTGTTATTTGCACCTCTTGCCACATGTACAGTTTATCTATCTCTGTCGCTGATGAGGGATTCACATGTGATAAATGCAGGGAAACAGTTAGGCTGACAGAGAAGATTTCAGAATTAGAGACACGCATCCAAACTTTAATTGAGGACAGTAAGAATGTTAGGGCTCTAGATACGGCTTTGGATGCGTCTAGCTCAGGGATTCCTGTACATTGTCCGGTTCCAGCAGAGCCCCTGCAGCAGGGCAACTGGGTGACGGTGAGGCAGCGTAGTCGTGGGTCAAAACACCGCTCTTCTGTTCCGATCAAAACATTAAACAGGTTCTCCCCACTCAGTGATGCACCCACTGAGAAACCTGATGAAAGTGGTCTAGTTATTGGCGATTCTATTGTACGGAACGTGAATATAGAGACACCAGCCACCATAGTCAAATGTTTACCGGGAGCCAGAGCGCCTGACATCTTGGCAAATTTAAAAGTGCTGGCTAATGCTAAACGTAAATACAGTAAGATTGTTATTCATGCCGGCGCTAATGATGTTCGACTTCGCCAGTCGGAGATCACTAAAAATAACTTTAAAGAGGTGTGTGAACTTGCAAGCACGATGTCAGACACTGTAATATGCTCTGGTCCCCTCCCTGCTTACCGTGGTGACGAGATGCATAGCAGATTGTCATCACTCAATGGCTGGATGTCTAAGTGGTGCCCACAGAATAACATAGGTTTCATAGACAATTGGACGAGCTTTTGGGGCAGACCTGACCTGTTTAAAAGAGATGGTCTTCATCCCTCCTGGGGTGGCGCCACTCTTCTGTCTAGAAATATGGCAAATAGTCTTAGTGTTTATACTTGACTAACTGGGGCCCAGGTCAGGAAGCAGACAGACTGGCTAAACCGACCGTCTGCTAGCTGCCTCCCGTCACAGAGGTCAGTTAATTCTCAGCACATAGAGACTCTTTCACCTAGATATCACACTATAGAGACTGTGTCTGTTCCACGAACTAGAAAATACAAAAAACGTCCAAACCAAGTTAAGGTTAACAATTTAATTGAGGTTCAACAAATAAAAAACAAATGCAATATGGATAAACAAATGATAAAGATTGGCTTATTGAATATCAGATCCATTTCTACGAAAACACTTTTTGTAAATAATATGATCACTGATCATAATATAGATGTGCTCTGTTTGACAGAAACCTGGCTAAAACCTGATGATTACATTATTTTAAATGAGTCCACCCCCCAAGATTATTGTTATAAACACGAGCCGCGTCTAAAAGGCAAAGGGGGAGGTGTTGCTTCAATTTATAATAACGTTTTCAGGATTTCTCAGAGGGCAGGCTTCAAGTATAACTCGTTTGAAGTAATGGTGCTTCATATAACATTATCCAGAGAAACCAATGTTAATGATAAATCCCCTGTTATGTTTGTACTGGCTACTGTATACAGGCCACCAGGGCACCATACAGACTTTATTAAAGAGTTTGGTGATTTTACATCCGAGTTAGTTCTGGCTGCAGATAAAGTCTTAATAGTTGGTGATTTTAATATCCATGTCGATAATGAAAAAGATGTATTGGGATCAGCATTTATAGACATTCTGAACTCTATTGGTGTTAGACAACACGTTTCAGGACCTACTCATTGTCGAAATCATACTCTAGATTTAATACTGTCACATGGAATTGATGTTGATAGTGTTGAAATTATTCAGCCAAGTGATGATATCTCAGATCATTATTTAGTTCTGTGTAAACTTCATATAGCCAAAATTGTAAATTCTACTTCTTGTTACAAGTATCGAATAACCATCACTTCTACCACAAAAGACAGCTTTTTAAGTTATCTTCCTGATGTATCCGAATTACTTAGCATATCCAAAACCTCAGAACAACTTGATGATGTAACAGAAACTATGGACTCTCTCTTTTCTAGCACTTTAAATACAGTTGCTCCTTTACGCTTAAGAAAGGTTAAGGAAAACAGTTTGACACCATGGTATAATGAGCATACTCGCACCCTAAAGAGAGCAGCCCGAAAAATGGAGCGCAGCTGGAGGAAAACAAAACTAGAGGTATTTCGTATTGCTTGGCGGGAAAGTAGCATATCCTACCGAAAAGCATTAAAAACTGCTAGATCTGATTACTTTTCTTCTCTTTTAGAAGAAAACAAACATAACCCCAGGTATTTATTCAATACAGTGGCTAAATTAACAAAAAATAAAGCCTCAACAAGTGTTGACATTTCCCAACACCACAGCAGTAATGACTTTATGAACTACTTTACTTCTAAAATCGATACTATTAGAGATAAAATTGCAACCATTCAGCCGTCAGCTACAGTTTCGCATCAGACAGTGCACTATAGACCCCCTGAGGAACAGTTCCACTCATTCTCTACTATAGGAGAGGAAGAATTGTATAAACTTGTTAAATCATCTAAACTTACAACATGTATATTAGACCCTATTCCATCTAAGCTCCTAAAAGAGGTGCTTCCAGAAGTCATAGGTCCTCTTCTGACTATTATTAATTCCTCATTGTTATTAGGACATGTCCCCAAAACCTTCAAACTGGCTGTTATTAAGCCTCTCATAAAAAAGCCACAACTTGACCCCAGAGAACTAGTTAATTATAGACCAATCTCGAATCTCCCTTTTCTGTCCAAGATACTAGAAAAGGTGGTATCCTCACAATTATATTCCTTCTTAGAGAAAAATGGTATATGTGAGGATTTCCAGTCAGGATTTAGACCGTATCATAGTACTGAGACTGCTCTCCTTAGAGTTACAAATGATCTGCTCTTATCATCTGATCGTGGGTGTATCTCTCTATTAGTTTTATTGGATCTTAGTGCTGCGTTTGACACAATTGACCACAACATTCTTTTGCATAGACTTGAACACTTTGTTGGCATCAGTGGAAGTGCATTAGCATGGTTTAAATCGTACTTATATGACCGCCATCAGTTCGTAGCAGTGAATGAAGATGTATCATATCGATCACAAGTGCAGTATGGAGTACCTCAAGGCTCAGTTCTAGGGCCGCTACTCTTCACGCTTTATATGTTACCCTTGGGAGATATCATCAGGAAACATGGTGTTAGCTTTCACTGTTATGCTGATGATACGCAGCTCTATATTTCCTCGCAGCCCGGTGAAACACACCAATTTGAAAAACTAATGGAATGCATAGTCGATATAAAAAATTGGATGACGAGTAATTTCTTACTGCTAAATTCAGAAAAAACAGAGGTGTTAATCATAGGGCCTAAAAACTCTACTTGTAATAACCTAGAACACTGTCTAAGACTTGATGGTTGCTCTGTCAATTCTTCGTCATCAGTTAGGAACCTAGGTGTGCTACTTGATCGCAATCTTTCCTTAGAAAGCCACGTTTCTAGCATTTGTAAAACTGCATTTTTCCATCTCAAAAATATATCTAAATTACGGCCTATGCTCTCAATGTCAAATGCAGAAATGTTAATCCATGCATTTATGACTTCAAGGTTAGACTACTGTAATGCTTTATTGGGTGGTTGTTCTGCACGCTTGGTAAACAAACTACAGCTAGTCCAAAATGCAGCAGCAAGAGTTCTTACTAGAACCAGGAAGTATGACCATATTAGCCCGGTCCTGTCCACACTGCACTGGCTCCCTATCAAACATCGTATAGATTTTAAAATATTGCTTATTACTTATAAAACCCTGAATGGTTTAGCACCTCAGTATTTGAATGAGCTCCTTTTACATTATACTCCTCTACGTCCGCTACGTTCTCAAAACTCAGGCAATTTGATAATACCTAGAATATCAAAATCAACTGCGGGCGGCAGATCCTTTTCCTATTTGGCGCCTAAACTCTGGAATAACCTACCTAACATTGTTCGGGAGGTAGACACACTCTTGCAGTTTAAATCTAGATTAAAGACCCATCTCTTTAACCTGGCATACACATAACATACTAATATGCTTTTAATATCCAAATCCGTTAAAGGATTTTTAGGCTGCATTAATTAGGTAAACTGGAACCGGAACACTTCACATAACACCGTACTTTCTACATCATTAGAAGAATGGCATCTACGCTAATATTTGTCTGTTTCTCTCTTGTTCCGAGGTCACCGTGGCCACCAGATCCAGTCTGTGTCCAGATCAGAGGGTCACTGCAGTCACCCGGATCCAGTACGTATCCAGACCAGATGGTGGATCAGCACCTAGAAAGGACCTCTACTGCCCTGAAAGACAGCGGAGACCAGGACAACTAGAGCCCAGATACAGATCCCCTGTAAAGACCTTGTCTCAGAGGAGCACCAGGACAAGACCACAGGAAACAGATGATTCTTCTGCACAATCTGACTTTGCTGCAGCCTGGAATTGAACTACTGGTTTCGTCTGGTCAGAGGAGAACTGGCCCCCCAACTGAGCCTGGTTTCTCCCAAGGTTTTTTTCTCCATTCTGTCACCGATGGAGTTTCGGTTCATTGCCACTGTCGCCTCTGGCTTGCTTAGTTGGGGTCACTTCATCTACAGCGATATCGTTGACTTGATTGCAAATTAAAACAGACACTATTTCAACTGAACAGATATGACATCAATGAATTCAATGATGAACTGCCTTTAACTATCATTTTGCATTATTGAGACACTGTTTTCCAAATGAATGTTGTTCAGTGCTTTGGCGCAATGTATTTTGTTTAAAGCACTATATAAATAAAGGTGATTGATTGATTGATTGAAAGTAAACATATGAAAATCCATGTTTTCTGTAAAACAAAACTATTATTCTTCTTATCTCAGCATTATTTTTATCTAATTATATATATTGTTCATTTGTTTTAAAAATCACACTTTAAATAACAATTTCGAAAAAGAAAAACATTTTTGTTTGGTAAAATTTTTGCAGCCTACCTCAGAGTACTCCTGTCTTTACTATGAGTTGAGCTGTTAATGCTGTATAATCACACTGATGAATGTCGAGCTAAATGAGAGCCTGTAAAACTACATACGTGAGGCCCATCTTCTCCAGGATCTCCCTTCTCTCCAGGAGTCCCAGCCGGCCCACGCAGGCCAGCATCCCCTGGTCTTCCAGGAGGACCACCGTCACCACGCACACCCTTTGGACCGTCTTTACCAGGAGGACCAGCAGCACCTGCTGGACCCGGGTTACCCTGAGAACCATATCAACCAATGCACATTAGTAGAACATCTAAAGTGGACTATCAAAATAGAGTGTAACTGAAATTTGTTGTCTATTTATGAACCTAGAGGTTTTGGCTGACCAAAATATTTTGTTCTCTGAGGTCCACTTATAATGTTATCAAGATTTTTACTTAAAAATATTTTTTGATTATTATTATTTTTTTTAAGTAATAGGCTTATTCTATCCTGGGCTATACAGGCAGTGCTGTAGAATCGGTGGGCGGGGCTAGAGAGATGGGGCGGAGCTTATCCACCACTATTACATCATAGAGTACCATTTTGGCAGACTGGCTACAATGTAAGTGGTTTTTAGACTAATGACAAAGTTTTGAATTCTAAACTAGCAGGATGTTTTATAGTACAATGACCTCTATCAAAAGGTCAAGGGAATTTTGGTTTCTCAGTTCATGACCCTTTAAGTGAGGTCTTTGTCATAGTGAACAGGTCCGTTGCTTTACTTACATTGGGACCAGGAGGTCCAACTCTACCAGCGGCTCCAGGGAAACCTGTGGCACCCTACAAAATTAATAAAAATAAACATTCAGTTTCATGATCAACATTTACAAAGGATAGTCACTTGTTAGTACTTACAGGAGGTCCTTGAGCACCGCGAGCCCCTTTCGGTCCAGACACACCAGTTGGTCCCTATAACCACACCAGGAATACATAACATGAAAAAATACAGGGCAAATGTTTTCTTGAGACGGGAACGCAAATTGATTGCGCTGATGTTACCTGAGGACCTGGAGCTCCAGAAGACCCCTGGGGGCCCGGTGCACCAGCATCACCCTTCTGTCCACCTTCACCCTGGTCTCCCTTAAGTCCAGGCTGTCCATCTGCACCCTAACACACCCAGATCAATCAATGAACAATCAGCTCATCACTGTTACTGCTCCAATACTCTTTTTACATCACTGATTAAGATGCAAACGCAGTTCATCTGTCCTTAATATCACTTTCCAAATGTTACATCTATTCATTTCAGGTTTGATGTACAATTCAATACTGAATGAACTTTAGTTCTTGATTTAGAAATTTTATAAAACTCCTTTCTGTTTCTTCCTCCACAGCGTTTCCTTAAATATGTCCTAAAATCAGTTCACAGTGATGATTTAAAACAGCTGAATTAGCAACCATTTCCACAGCTCCAGCTCCTGAATCAACTTCACCACTGAGGATAATGAAGACGCTTTAGATCAGGGCTCAGCTAACTCTGTCCTGGAGAGTTTAGCTCCAGCTTGCCTCATAACTCCTGCCTGGAAGTTTCCAGAATTCCCAGGAAGACCTTGATGAGCAGCTCCACGTGTGTTTGATTAGGGGTGAAGCTGAACTCTGCAGGATCGAGTCTGATCATCCCCTCTTTAGAGGGACTTTGACTGCACCAAATCTGAGTTGACTTTATAAAGCTGTAGTGTGTCACTGTCAGAGAGGTTTTTATTTGTGGATTTCATATTAAAAACAGCTATTCCAGTAGTTTGACGGTAAGAATGTGTGAGCGTGGCGTATAAGAGCATCTGAGATTTTACTGTTAGGCAGAGAGAGTGTAAATGAAGTGAGGATTTTAAGATGGTCATTGGTGTACTTACAGGAGGACCAGCGAAACCAGCAGGACCAGGAGGACCAGTCTCTCCTCTGTCACCCTGTCCAAAACATAACCTCTCAGCTTTACTATATCATACTAGTTGTACTATGTACAATAATGATGCCATGACATCAGCTAAAACAGTGTTTAGATTATAGAGGTTGCTCATGTCACACTCTCTTCCTAGAAGTACATTAGTATAAAACATATACAAATATATTAGAGATCTTGTGTGTGTCATATCATGTCTGGTTTATTAAAACTGTATGATGTAAATTCAGAGGTCGGTATGAAGTCTGAGCAATAGAAGATTACTGCAAAAATATATTGACTTCAATGTGGAGAGTATAGAAAGTAGATCAATGGCACTGCTGTGAACACAGACGTCTGAACACTGATATAATTAGAGACTCACAGGAACACCACGAGTACCAGCGGCTCCAGACGGTCCTGCAGGTCCAGACTCTCCCTGAGGGACACACAGAGGAGAGATTAATATTACACATTCAACTCCTTAACACACTGATAATACACTGATCACTTCAGTACCTTTTCACCGTTGGGTCCCGCAGGTCCAGTGGGACCGATTGGACCTGTTAAACCCTGTAAAGACAAAGCAGTTTCTCTATAACTCTATAGACACAACACACACACACACATACACACACACACATGAATTCACACACGCATTCATCCCAAACTGAACTCATGCTAACATATTCATGCAGTTTGTGAACCAAATCAGATACGTAGCTCAGTTCATTGGTAAACTGAGAAGCATCTTAAGAGCAGTGCTGCACACACACACACACACACACACACACACACACAATAGATGACAGTACATTCACTGGAAATCACCAGCCAACCATACATGTAAAAACCAACAGAAAGTAAATGTTGAATATATTAGAGGAAAAAACTAAGGGTCGCTACAAATAGTACCGTGAGGTTTTACTAATGACACACAGTGAAGAATTAGCGCTGAAAAGACATGGACAGTTATTTTTGTGCCTGACCTTTTAGATGCAAAATTTGTCGGAGTAGAAAATATAAAAATGAATCACGCAACTCGATTTACTAATGTTTGTTCTCAGTTAAATACTGGTATTTGCACCATTAACACCCAAAAAAGTCTTAAAGTAGAGGTAATCTGTGCTGCTCTCGGTGTGCTGGTTATTATGGAAAGATATGCTGCGTCTGTTCTTTAGTGTGTGTGTATTGTCAGTAAATCGCACAGAATTTTCCTTCCCATTGTTGCTTTTATGGAATTGCGCTCTAACGCTAAATTGCCCTGTTTAGTAAATCTGGCCCAAGATGTTCAATCTTCTTACTCTTGCACCATCCTTCCCAGGAGCTCCTTCAGGTCCTTTATCACCGTTGTCCCCCTGTGATACACAAACATCCAGATCTTACGACTGATATCCATCACAGTACTTGTAGTGAAAATATCTGCACACACAGCAGTCCTAGTGCTTTACTAACATTGTCTCTTCTAATATTTTCTAAACAAAGCAGCTGGAGTGTTGATGAATGTCTCCCAATCAAGCAGTAGGTAACAGATCAACAGAGTTTCATAAACATGAGTTTCTCTTCATTCCCCAAATTCCCAAAAGCTAAATACATCTCACTTACTCTGTCCCCCTTTGGTCCAGGAATGCCAGATGTCCCTCTCTCTCCAGGCATCCCCTGCAGTCCTGGGGGCCCCTGAGCACCAGGAGTCCCCCCCGGGCCGACGCCACCCTACAGACGACCAGATCACCACAGGCTTCAGCACATTTAACACAGAGAGGGCTGAAGCATGTGAGCGTGAGACCTCCATATGGTATCTGATCTGCTTACCTTGGGCCCATCAGTTCCTGGAGTTCCTGGAAGACCTCGAGGCCCCTGGAGGCCCTGGGGCCCCACACCTCCTCTCTCTCCTGGGAAACCCCGCTCACCCTGAGGAGGAACAACTTTAACACACAAGAACACTAAGCACTTACAAACCGAAGACAGCGCATGGAGCGGAGACTCACGCGTGGTCCGGTGGCCCCTGCGGCCCCAGCTTCTCCTGGAACACCCTGAGGGACAGAGACAGACGCCAGCCTTCATTACACATCTGTGTGCAGCAGCAGAATGATATGAAAACAAGGCTTCATCTGCTTCTTCAGGAACTCTCACCTGATCGCCAGGTTTACCTCCTTCACCAGGGGGCCCCGGGGGTCCGGGCAGACCCTACAATCCACAAACAAACGCTTTGTTCACAGCACTATGACATGCACACATGCTGTTAAACAACCATTATGTGATTGATAAAATAAATCTTCAAGTAGCACAACTAGCTGTAGAGCGACAGATCCATTTAAAGGATGTTTTTCTTAACCTCCATTAATCTTAATATTATTCCAGGATCGGAATGATTCACTGAAACAAACAGAAGCCCTCAGAAACATCATGATGTGTAAAGACATGATGTGAGCGAATGCCCTGCTGGGACGGCACTTATTTTACATGATCGTTGGCCATATTTACCCAGGTAATAAAAAAAATAAATACATTTTTTTAGAAGTGTCCCAGCAAAGATGCATGACAGATTCATCTGTACTTAAAAAACACACACCATTTGCTTGGATCATCCATAATAAAATAACCTCTGGAATTGTTAATGTTAACTATTCTAAGTAACAATCTGTGATAGCGAGTTTACAATGACTGTAAGAAATGTTCAAAACACTCTGGCTACCTCCAGCTGTTAGCTTCCAGAGCTATTCTTTCCTGATGTTACACATAGAAATGAATGAATGCAGTGAGGATGATTGTGTGATGATAAATACTCTTGAATAAGATGAACATAGCAACTCACCTGGAAGCCGGAGGGTCCGGGCTGACCCTGCTCTCCTCTCTCTCCTGCAGGACCCTGTCAACATCCCATCATCATCATCATCATCATCATCATCATCATCATCATCATCATCATGATCAGACTCTACTCATAAACTCATCATGTGCAGACAGACTCACAGCAGGTCCAGGGGGTCCGGCAGCACCTGTCTCACCGTCTTTCCCCGGCAGACCCTGCAGAGCACACACATCGGTCACTCCATCAGCGCAGAGATCTGTGTGACGCTGCCCTAATCTCAGCACCAGACAGACAGCAGACGACCCCAGAGCTTCTGGAGATAGACACTGAGGTTTGCCTCCGCCTCTCACGGTATGATTCGTCTCCTATGTTAACCATTCTGGCAGCATTTTCTTCAAAAATAGTTATACAGGTGTGTGTGTCCTCATAGTTCTGTTGAGGCTCTGATCACTTAGGATTCCCTAATGTGTGTGGGGTTTTGTTTAGTGTCCAGATGAAAAATGCCATACAAAGCATTCTCAAATGCTGCTTATTTAAAAAAATAAAATAAAATGTTTTCTACTTCACAAGGAATAATCATTCACCAATCAAAACGTGCCTTTAGTGTTTATGCAAGCATGACATGCCTTCACAAGAGCAGGTGCATCATAAGGTTCAGACGTGAATCCCAGACTCCAGGATAATAATGCTGGACACATCTGAGCTGAACCAAGCGTCAAAATGCCAAGGGCCTGTGTTTGCATCATGCATTGTGAAGAACTGTTCTAACTAACTAGAAGTGTTTCTCGGTTGGGTTAGATGCTCAACTATCCAATGACTTTATCAGTTGTGGAGCATTATCTCCTCTATCTGCAACTGAAAACTCAAAAACAAGATGATTTCCACCAAATTCACCCGTCCAACAATTACAGATGGTAGAAAAAAGTTCACTGCTGTATGATTGACAACTAATGAGGGCCCTTTACATGAATCTGAACAAAATCTTAAGCAAATGGGCCAATACATTGTTTTTTCCTTTAAATGAATGCTAGGACAATAGCAGACTCCTTCAGGAGCTTGTTTAGTCCTCAAACATAACTCTTCAACAGGTTTAAAGATCTGATGCACATTAAGGAGTTACATCCCTGCTGAGCTTCTCCAGCAAACAGCTGCTCTGTAGTTAGGAATTATAATGTTCATGATCCACTCTGCTCTGTGCACATTGACTTGACTTGAAATAAAAGGCAATCACTAGTTTTGGAAACAGCATGTTTTCTTTATAATATCTCACTTACTATTTTCCACTTTGTAAATTACCGTTTACCCAAATGTATGTTTAGAAAAATCATAAAGTTGACTCAAATATACAAGATCAAATGTCCAGTTTTCTTTAAAACAAGCCACTGTTTTAGCTCTGGAAGAAGGAAACTGGCAAGAAACCCTGCCAAGAGAGCTCGCTGCTTCAATCCTGCCCACAGCTCAGTCGCTCTGAAGATCAGTCCAGCTTCGTTTGCTGTGTAGATGTGTCGAGGATCATGGAGAAACTTACACGCAATCCAGGAGCTCCAGCGAGTCCCTTGTCTCCAGACTTCCCAGCTTCACCCTGCAGAGAGAGGAAGAGGCCTTCATCGATGACTACGTGAAATAATCATTTAGAGGCAGAGCAATAACACATGAAAAAGTGTTTAAGAACAAACAGAACAGTGATGTTGACAGTTGTTGTGACACAAACAAGGAGACATGTATGAACAAGAGTTTTATGGCTTACACTGCCACCCTTGGGTCCAGGGAAGCCCATGACTCCCGGCTGACCCCGAACACCCTGAGGGCCCGGGGGTCCTGGCCGACCGTCTTCACCAGCAGCACCCTACACACACAACACAGCACTGCAGTCACTCGGGGTACAGCTCTTAAACACCTGTGTCAGTCTCGAACAACCCTGAGGCTTTTGTGAGGGATCACGGACCCTCTATCATATCACATAAGAAGCAGCATGGCCTGAGATTTGGCCAGAATCAGGAAACGGTCTCCACATTCATTCCTAACACACAGAGTCTTCACGACTGTCTGCTGCTGTGGACCCAAGCCGCTTTATGCTTCTAACAGACGAAGGGCTGGATCACAGAGAAAATGTTTTTCCATTTCACTGTGTTGCTTTTCCAAGCTGCGAATAAAACAAGCTGGAGTGCACATTTAGAAGAAAAGACTAATTCAGTCTTTCGGCTTCAAAGTTTCATGTTTAGTTCAAAGTACAATTACTTTGTAACTATTTAGATTTACAAGAAATTTCAGAGTGAAAACTCTTTCTGCACCAAATATGTTTTTCCATGTACATTGTGATGGAAGACTGAGACTTCAGATTGGCTGAAATCATAATTAGAAATCATTATTGTAATGGTCAAATGGTCACTATTAACCCTACAGTCAAAATATCTGTGTGAAAATCTAAGCATAATAGTGATGTACGAGAGCATTTACTCACAGACGGACCAGCTTTACCCTGTGGACCAGCATCGCCCGGCCGTCCTGTCAGACCCTGCGTAACAGAATAATCAAAAGCGTGTAAAACCAGCATCAAAGCTGTTTCCACTGTTTAACTGCAGACAGATGTGCTGATTTACCCGTGCACCAGGCAGACCCGGTTCTCCAGGCCGGCCCGGATCTCCGCTGGCTCCCTTGGGTCCCGACACCCCCGCAGCTCCCCGCTCGCCCGGAGCACCCTGCAGCACAACACCAGAGACTCAGTTCATCAGCTAAAACATGCCTTTCACAGCCATGAGCTAACTAATGGTTAGGTTTGCAATGTAGTGAGTGCAGTCGAGACAGAAGAACACAATCAGACATGATGACAAGAGACACCTTCACACAGCAAATCTGCTGAACTGCTGTAAAATTGTGGTATTACAACTCTCTGACTTCAATCATCGGAAATTACCTTCAGACTGCATTTTGTATGAGGAACAGCTTAAAAACTTTTATGAGAAATTTCACTTCGTTTACATTGGCAGAACTTATTTACTTCCAGTTCACTCGTGATCTCTAAACAGTAAAATGCTTATATTCTTCTTGAAGACTGTATGTGTGCTGCATGGGGCGTCTCACCTTTGGACCAGCCAGACCATCTTGTCCAGGAAAACCTCGATTACCAGGAGCTCCCTGCAGAAAACATGTCATCCTTCTTGAACCATATTCATAACACGATGCAGTGTAAAGCTTCATCTCAAAGGACTTTCTAACCCAATGTTTCCTCATATGGGTCATGTATAGAAGGTACAAGTGGCCACGCATTGCTAAAGATGAGGAAGCAGCCGTGTCTTACCCTCTCTCCGGGCGGCCCGACGGGTCCAAGAGCACCCGGCTCTCCTCTGGGTCCTCGCTTACCCTCCTCTCCAGCAGGTCCAGGGGCACCTTGAGGCCCAGCATTGCCCTAAACAAACCATCCTTTATTTAAAACCCCGTTACCTTCCACAGCTGTGAGGCAACACATGTAACTCATTCTCGGACAGAAACTTAATACAGAACAAAAACACTCTGATAGTAGGTTTAAATGACTTTTCACTTGCTTCTGCACACATGTAAAATTAATAGTTTAGTTACTTTTAAATAAAACTAATTAAAAACATTTTAACATGTTAAAATGAAATGTAAACTCAAAAGTATTATTTGAAAGTGACACTGCTTTATGTTAGAAAACACTCTTCCTGAACGAAGGGATTGCCGTGCACTGGCTCCTTGTATTTCAGCTGCAGATTTAGAAGTTTATTTATCAAGTTACATGAACACTATGAACAACTTCTAATGTGAACGTAAGGAACAGAACTTACAATTTCTCCTTTAGGGCCGGCCTCACCCTTGAACCCTGCGAGACCCGGATCACCCTAAAGACAAACACACATCAGATCTAACGACATACGAGTTCATCTCATCTAATATCAACATGATCAGAAACAGACCAGAAGATATTCTGAAGGAAGCTTTCTGAAGAGTCTATGGTTAGACGTCTCTTATTTAATATAAAGATTAATAGTTATTTTTTAACATTATAAACTGTCATTAACAAAAATAAGAACAAAAAATAAGACAAATAAATAAATTAATACCAATATATAAATCAAACCGCATTATATAGAACTAATATCACACTCATCTCTAAGCCGGAGAGTTTATCATTAGATGATGTTTACTGTGGTCATTAGCACACGGTGTGTGAAACACAAACAGCCTCATATGAAGTGAACTCAGAAACTCACAGACTGTCCCTTGGGCCCCAGAGGTCCAGTGGCTCCCTGAGGGCCGGGAGGGCCCCGAGGGCCTGGAAAACCAGAAGCACCAGCGATACCAGGAGCACCCTATGAGACGACACAGAAGAGCATGTGAAAACAGCTCCAGTCCTCTGCTGTGCTGCTTCTGGAGAATCGAATTATGGCAAGTGATTCTCAGATGTTTTGAAACAGGAAGGATTGTCAGATGAAGTATAAAGAGCAGCTCATTCCCAGTGGATCACAGTTACAGTGAGCGGTGTGCTCTTTACATGCAGGTGTACGTACCCCTGATCCTTTGGCTCCGGGGAGGCCATCAGTCCCGGGGTTACCCTGCAGATAGAGAGACAGCACAGTCAGACAGACTACATACACTACAACACTTTAAGCAGCAATATCTTTGCACTGGCTCCCTATCAAACATCGTATAGATTTTAAAATATTGCTTATTACTTATAAAGCCCTGAATGGTTTAGCACCTCAGTATTTGAATGAGCTCCTTTTACATTATACTCCTCTACGTCCGCTACGTTCTCAAAACTCAGGCAATTTGATAATACCTAGAATATCAAAATCAACTGCGGGCGGCAGATCCTTTTCCTATTTGGTCCTAAACTCTGGAATAACCTACCTAACATTGTTCGGGAGGCAGACACACTCTTGCAGTTTAAATCTAGATTAAAGACCCATCTCTTTAACCTGGCATACACATAACATACTAATATGCTTTTAATATCCAAATCCGTTAAAGGATTTTTAGGCTGCATTAATTAGGTAAACCGGAACCGGAAACACTTCCCATAACACCCGATGTACTTTCTACATCATTAGAAGAATGGCATCTACGCTAATATTAGTCTGTTTCTCTCTTGTTCCGAGGTCACCGTGGCCACCAGATCCAGTCTGTGTCCAGATCAGAGGGTCACTGCAGTCACCCGGATCCAGTACGTATCCAGACCAGATGGTGGATCAGCACCTAGAAAGGACCTCTACTGCCCTGAAAGACAGCGGAGACCAGGACAACTAGAGCCCCAGATACAGATCCCCTGTAAAGACCTTGTCTCAGAGGAGCACCAGGACAAGACCACAGGAAACAGATGATTCTTCTGCACAATCTGACTTTGCTGCAGCCTGGAATTGAACTACTGGTTTCGTCTGGTCAGAGGAGAACTGACCCCCCAACTGAGCCTGGTTTCTCCCAAGGTTTTTTTCTCCATTCTGTCACCGATGGAGTTTCGGTTCCTTGCCGCTGTCGCCTCTGGCTTGCTTAGTTGGGGTCACTTCATCTACAGCGATATCGTTGACTTGATTGCAAATAAATGCACAGACACTATTTAACTGAACAGAGATGACATCACTGAATTCAATGATGAACTGCCTTTAACTATCATTCTGCATTATTGACACACTGTTTTACTAATGAATGTTGTTCAGTTGCTTTGACGCAATGTATTTTGTTTAAAGCGCTATATAAATAAAGGTGACTTGACTTAAATCTGCTGCAAGTCTCTCCTAGAATTACCAAGTCAAAATAAAGCCTATTCAATTCAGGAACACAATTCATCTGTCCATGGGACAAGACCAGTCCACTTCCAAACTGATCAACCCGTTCTGAATGTTCTTGTCTTCTCGTATTCTGTGGCTGTCCAGTGCAGTGGAGGCGTATAATAGCTGTATCTATCCATTACGTCCACATTCACTTCTCAGAACCTTTGAGCTGTAAAGGTCATTTATCTCATTAATGTCCACCCAGCTATGATCTTTCTTGCAGTGTTCGGTCATGTTTTAGGCACTTGTCAGAGCAATATTACATCTGCAGGGCATTACTTCATTTCATTGCCCATGTCAAGAGCAAAATATTTCCATCCTCCAAAGTGACTTCCAATGCCTTTGGAGTAACCTAAGGGGCCCCTGACCTCTGACCTCTGACCTCATACGGTGAGGTGGTGATTGAAGAAGTCGTTTTCTATTGTATTAATCTTTTTCAGTGGTTACTCACAGAGATTCCAGAAGGTCCTGGAGATCCGGGGACTCCAGACTCTCCACGGGGTCCTTGTGCTCCCTCGGGTCCTCTGGCTCCGGTAGGTCCTGCTTCACCCTATGAAGGAAAACAACATGATACACACTGCTTGGGCAAGACTACTTCTCAGGATCAGCGATCAGATTTCCAGAGCCTGGGTTTTACATTCATCTGCGTCACTGTGGTCATACACCTGAGATTATTACAAAAAAAATTCTAATTAAGTTCTTACCAATGCATATTACTAATCAAATAATTTATTTACTAAATATCTTCATGGAACATGATATTTACTTTATATCCTAAAGATTTTTGGTATAAAAGAAAAACAATCATTTTGACCCATACAATGTGTTTTGGCTATTGCTGCAAATATATCTTTCAGAGACTCAAGACTGCTTTTGTGCTGCAGGGACACATATAGAGTCTTAGCAGCAGAAAATATTGGATCTGAATGACCTTACAGTCTGATGGTATATTTAATGGTGGATATGATGATTTCTTAAAACATTCACGAGTTGTATGCATATACGTTATTATTATTTGTATATATCTATGATATGCACCGATAATAAAGCAGTGAAAATGTTTAATTTGCGTCAGAGAAAGAAGAATTATTAGACGTCACACCTTAGCACCGGGGGATCCTGGGAAACCGGGAGAGCCAGCCGTGCCTACGGGACCCTGTTAACACAAACAGCACGAGTTGCACACAATGCTTCCGTTCCTCGAACAATCCTCAAATAAAATGAGCGTTCAGAGTTACTGAAACAGAAGATGAAGCCTCAAACCTACAGGAGGACCAGCAGCTCCGGGCGACCCATCATTCCCACGAGCACCCTGATCAAACACAACACCACAGACAGTTCACATCACACACACACACACACACTCAGGTGATACTAGCTATCATATCACTATCATCATCAGAGACAGCATATAGATTTGTGAATTTCAAGTTTTGTCTTCCTCCACATCCGCTTGGCTTTTCTGCATTGTCTTTCATAGTCTGAACTGCTGTTGATCTTCTCCAAACTGATTTCTGTTTGTTTTCTTACTGACTATTATTGGAGCAATATTATCAATAACATTCTTAACTTTTGAGTTGAAGGAATCAAGGAGAATATCAACAGAGTCTGCAGAAATGCTTGGTGTTAAAGATATAGCTTCCATAAATAGTACACTTGTGTTCTCATTTATGCATCTCCTTCTGACAGAGACAGATTTAGATTCAGTGGTAGCAGAGATCAATATATCAAAGAAAATACAGAAGTGATCAGACTGTACTACGTCTTTAATAAGAATAAATTAAATGTTTAGACCCCTACTGATGATTAAGTCTAGACTGTGGTAAAACCAGTGTGGTAATGTAAAGAAAGTTAGGGGTCAGGAGTGTGTCGAGAAGAAGACGTGATACAGAAACTAACTTGCTAGCTACTGAGACAGATACAGAAACTCATTTATAAAATATCAAATATTTGTCAGTGTGCTACAAGGAGAGAAAGAAGGTAAATGAAGAAGTGAGTGATTCTTACAGTAGCTCCAGATGGTCCTGGACGCCCCCTTTCACCAGGTAAACCACGGGGACCCTGAAGAGAAACACACACACACACACACACACACACACACACACACACACACATTTATAATGAGATCTGAGCACAGTTTGAGATACTAAAACACTCTCAGTTTGAGCTCATTATTATCTGTGAGAAACAGCTGAGTTATTAAGAGATCTCATGTGTGTTAGCTCTCTTTGTGCGTTGCAATATTTGTAATGGTGTATTTTTTCACTTTCTTGTCTCATATAAGCTGATGAATGTGAGCCCATGACAGTTTGTTTAATAGTGTCTGAGAGCTCGAGATGCTCGTGGTCAGACACGCTGCCAGGAGAAATGAAGTGTTCATCGTGTGTGTACTGATGTTTGTTTAAATCTGACATTGGTTCAGATGTTTAAAACATATTCAGCTGCATATGTGTTAGGAATAAAAATGTATTCATTGCAGCTGCGCTCATTTGTACAGCAGGACAGCATCTGAGCGCAAACACCTACCATTGGTCCAGGAGCACCACTTTCTCCAGGAGACCCCGCCTCACCCTGAAACACACACACACACACACACACACACACACAGAGAGATGGGTCAGACCCTGAACTACCCTTACATGTAATGGTGGACATGTGATTTGTGAAAGTCATACTTTAGCCCCAGTGGCTCCGGACTCTCCTTTAGCACCATCCAGACCTGAATAACCCTACAAACACAGCACAGATCAACACACATCAGTGATACTGCACTCACAGTGATGCTAAGTGATGAAATCATGCATTGGGGAGGTGTGACCCTACAGACAAAACCACTGGGTCATTCCTGTCAATTCAACCAGACGTACACATTTTTGGCTGAAGAAAGATAAACATGTATAGAGAGTAAAAACACAATATTATGGGCCCAATATTAACGATCTAAAGACATGATCTAAAGTGAATGGTGCAGCAGGTGCACTCAATGTGTGTCTGAATCCACTTTTGCTCATTTAACGACGGGAACACTGTCTGGGCCCAAGGGCGCATGGTCTAAACAGGTTTGACCCTATTCTCTTAATAAGCAATGGGTGTTTTCTGGGCGTAACATGCAATAAACCAATCAGAGAGTCATCTCCCATTGTCTTTAAGAGCCAGTTTTACTTGTGCTATGGCTATTTACACAGTGGAATTGGCAAGCGTGTATACATTTTTTTTTTTTTTTTTTTTTTTTAATTAAATGAAAAAGACAAGAAAAGGAAAAGTACTGTGTTAGTAGGTTAAGTGCAGGCGAAAAAGATGAGTCTTTAGATGTTTCTTGAAAATGAGTAAATTCACCAGCTGGGCACAGTCCAGGAAAAGGTCCGTGAGAGTGATTTTGAATTTCTTTGGGATGGCACCACAAGGCGTTGTTCACTTGCAGAGCGCAAGCTTCTGGAGGGCACATAGGATTTAACCAGTGAGTTTAGGTAAGTTGGTGCCGTGCCAGTGGTTGTCTTGTAGGCAAGCATCAGTACCTTGAATTTGATGCGAGCAGCTACTGGTAGCCAGTGTAACCTGATGAGGAGGGGAGTAACATGAGCTTTTTTTGGCTCATTGAAGACAACCCTCACTGCTGCATTCTGGATCATTTGCAGAGGCTTGACAGTGCATGCAGGAAGGCCCACCAGGAGAGCATTACAATAGTCCAGTCTGGAGAGAACAAGAGCTTGGACAAGAAGTTGGGTTGCTTGCTCTGACAGGAAGGGTCTAATCTTCCTAATGTTGTATAAGGCAAACCTGCAGGACCGGGTCGTTGTAGCAATGTGGTCAGTGAAGCTTAATTGATGATCCATCACAACTCCTAGGTTTCTGGCTGTCCTCGAAGGAGTTATGGTTGACGAGCCCAGCTGTATAGAGAAGTTGTGATGAATCAATGGGTTAGCTGGAATCACCAGTAGTTCAGTCTTTGTAAGGTTAAGCTGAAGGTGATGGTCATTCATCCAGCTAGAAATGTCACTCAGACAGGCTGAAATGCGAGCAGCTACCGTCGGGTCATCAGGCTGGAATGAGAAGTAGAGTTGGGTGTCATCGGCATAGCAGTGATAAGAAAAGCCATGCTTCTGAATGACAGATCCTAAAGATGTCATGTAGATGGAGAAGAGAAGTGGTCCAAGTACTGAGCCCTGAGGAACCCCAGTAGCAAGGTGGTGTGACTTTGAAACATCACCCCTCCAAGACACACTGAAGGATCGATCTGAGAGGTAGGACTTAACCCACAGGAGAGCAGTTCCAGAGATTCCCATCTTTCTGAGGGTGGACAGGAGAATCTGGTGATTAACAGTGTCAAAAGCAGCAGACAGGTCCAGTAAGATGAGTACCGAGGATTTTGAAGCTGCTCTTGCTAGTCGCAGGGCTTCAGTAACCGAGAGCAGAGCAGTCTCAGTTGAGTGGCCACTTTTAAAGGCAGATTGGTTGCTGTCCAGGAGGTTGTTTTGTCCAAGGAACATAGAAAGCTGGTTGAACACAGCCCGCTCAAGTGTCTTTGCAATGAATGGAAGAAAAAAATTACAAAAAACTGTGCCATTGACTTTAGACTCTAGACCAGGTTTGAGCTTCTCTATGGTGCAGTGTATTTTCAGTTCTTCTAAATAGCACCATGCTAACAATGAGCCTGAACACAGATATTTTTTAGACCAGCACGCCCGTGCGCACACAAGTGGGGACATATGCATTTGCTATTTAAACAATTTAGGGCAAGATGGGAAGCTGAGAACTGAATTGGAGTGAAACTAAGAAAAAAACACTTGTGCCAGGAGTATGATAGGGCCCTAAATGTCATGGATGAATATGTTCTGAATAATCCACTATTTTGTAGAGGGGGGTCAAACTGCTCATTTTAACCTGAGATTCAGAGCCAAATTACAGGAGGATAAAAATGTACGGTGTGAATGTACACCTAAGTACGGTGGCAGCATCACAGACAGAGATTGGTAGGTGTGTTTGTAAAAGCTGATGGCGGTCTCTGCTGCATTATATGCCAATGGGGATTGATCAAAAAGGGGGAAGATCACATTTCAGTTCTCTTTCAAGGGAACTTCGAACTGCGTCCTCTAAGGGTCGCTATGGGGAACACCTCGTCGTGACCCGTATCTGAAGCATACATTGAAAACACAGCAACTTGTTGGCCGGCGACAGCCTCTGACGTCACTACCGGAGTGACCATAAACAAGCACCGGGAGAACACGTCCTTCCTCTTCTTCGTCTTCACTGACTGTTCTGTTTGAAGTGTGCTTCTGAAAGAACCGGTAAGACCGATCTTTCTCTGTCGATCATGGCAACAACTAGCAAGCGTTTAGATGAAGTGTGCATTCATGTCGGCATTATTTGGCACCCGATGACACACACAATCTTTGCATAATTTGTTTGGGTGAAGAGCATGCACGTGATGTCTTTGAGGAGGCAATTTGCATGCATTGTGAGCGTTTTTTTAAATGAAAACAGCTCCGCTCTCATTCATCTCTCTTCTGAGAGAAAAAAAAGGAAAAAAGGCAGTCATCTTCTTCCCGCGGTTCAGGACCTGTCCGTGCTGAGGTATGGAGGAGAATGAGCTCGTGAGAATACAGGTGGATCTGTCTGAGTGGTTACAGACGGACTTTCCCTTTTGGGCTCGTCTGTCGGACGAGAGAGAGCCTCGGGAGGATGATGTTATATCTTTAACACTTTCTGATACTGAGGTTAGTGCTCTGCTGGGTTTTTACCCAGGAAAAGCAGGAGATATTTGAGGATGGTGAAGAAGCTGAGGCTGAGCCTTCTCAATCCTCCTGCCCTGTGTATGTAGAGCTGTTGGAGGTTATGGATCGCGCCACGGCAAAGTATATAAAAAAAATAAATAAATAACACTCAATGAGCGTTTTCTTTTTGACCATAGCCCTCCAGCTCAGGTGAGCCTTCCATTTCTGCATGATCTCTCTATACAGAGACCAAAAATAAATGAAATAGGCCGTTTTCTTCTCGTATCTATCGGTTTCGACTTGAAAGTAAATCTGCCGACATCGAGGTGATGCACGAAAACGGCCATGAGGGGATGCCCCCTGTAGAAAGAGCTAAAAATGTTATTTCTGCAGGGTAAACATCCTCTCTTAATCTCCCTCCTTGCCATCTAAGCCCCTTCAGAAAATCATCTCGCTTAAATGGCAAGGCATATGCAGTAGCAGGTCAGGCTGTGGCTTTATTACACACAATGCTGGTGCTTCAAGCATATCAGACTGATCTGCTAAGAGACCTGGATAGAGGCAGGGGCCTTTTTTTCTGATCAGGTAGCCGAGCTGCGTCGTCCATGCTGTCCATGCTACCAAGCAAGCCACCTATGGGTAGGACTATGGCGGCCATGATGGCAGCGGAGAGACACCTGTGGATGAACATGGCAGACATTGGGAGGAATGAAAAGGCTTTCTTCTTGATTATCAGGTTTCTGAGGGAGCCTCCTTGATCATCAGGCCTGGCACAGCACTGCAGGGAATTTCATGGATGTCCGGCCAGGTCACCCCGAGGGGTCTCCTGGCCGCTTAAGGGTGCTGTCGCATCTAGCGTGAAGTGGAGGTGGCAGTTACAGAAGTTTTCTTGTGTATGCTGCCTCAGGTGATGCTCCCCTCTCCCGAGGTTTGTAAAATTGAGCTTGCCTCTCCTGTGCAGTTCAGTGCCTCTGCGATGCTTAGGAATCTTTAGGTACACACGCTAATCTCTGTGTACTTTCTCAAAACCACATGGTGGTCAGTGTGCACATGAACACTTTGCAGACTTTCTATATAGTGAAAAGTGTGCATGCAAGATTCTGCAAACTTTCTGAAATCCTGTACGATGAGGGTTACACGCTTTGCTTCGTTCGCTTTCTTGAGATGATTAGACCTTGGTTCCTTGGGCTCCATTCAGCCAGTGTGTATTTGTTTATACACCTCAAGCATCGCTTCCCTCAACATGAGGGGCTATGTGAGCTGTTCTCATGGTGAGACTGAGTTCTCTGTTTTTTCCCCAAAGCACTCCAGTATTGTTTCCATAGATCGAGTTGATGACTCTCAATCATACTGTTTTGAGATGCACCATTCCATCTATGAGCTGCTCTATCAGAGTGCCACGAGAGCCCCTCCTTAGAACAGTATTTGAAAATCCATGCTATGGTAAGTGTGCACGTGAAGTCTTTGCACACTTTCTGAAATTAACACTGTGGTAAGTTTGCACGCTAGTATTCTGCGTTCTATCTAAAATCCTATATGGTGAGGGCTTCGTGTGGTTGCTTCGTGCCTTTTCCTGAGTTGGTAAAAGCCCCGTTCATCTTGGGCGCCACTCCACCTATGTCTCCTCGGATACCTATCTAAACAGGGTGTTGCTACTAGAGATCTGTAGAGACAGCTCTTTCAGCAAGCTTATGCGTAAGCTAGTGGTAGCCCCTGGACTTGGTAAAAAATGCTAGGTTCTTAGCCGTATCCCTTTAAAGGAACCTTTTCTTGATTCCAAGCCTTCAGCTCTACCCTGGGCAGAGGCCCTAACAATTAAATTGGGTATGTAGCTTAGGCTGTAAGGGGTACTGTCACAGACAGACGTCTAAACGTCCCAGGGGCAACTCCCGTGGAAATGATAGAGTTGGTACTTAGCGCTCGCCATGATCCTGGCCTGCACTCCCCTCAGCATGGCGGCGTGAGTATACTGTTGCCCAAAGCGCCCCCTAGAGGATGCAGTTTGAAGTTCCCTTGAAAGGGAATGTCTCAGGTTATGAATGTAACCATGGTTCCCTGAGTAGGGAACGAGACACTGCGTCCTCTAGCTCCCTGCCATGCTTCAGATGCAAGTGAAGGACGTGTTCTCCCGGTGCTTGTTTATAGTCGCGCCGGTAGTGACGTCAGATGCTGTCGCCGGCCAACAAGCTGGTGTGTTTTCAATGTATGCTTCAGACACGGGTCACGACGAGGTGTTCCCCATAGCGACCCCTAGTGGACGCAGTGTCTTGTTCCCTACTCAGGTTACATTTGTAACCTGAGACGTTTTTTTTGTCTGAAGTTTGTATGCCTGTAACTCAAGACGTTTTAAAGATATCTTAAAATTTAACCCAATTTCCTTTCCATGCATTGGTCAGATTTTGATATTATGGTCAATTTTGCATTAATAACATGTCTTCTTTCATACTACTGTTGAAGGAAAATCCAAAATATGCATTGCATTCCAATTCATCTCTTTAAAGAGGTTTATTCTTCCAATTCAGCAGAACTTACATACACCAAAATTACAGTTTTATTCCTGTCAATGTTCTGAAAGGCTTTACAAATGGGTTTGTTCATATTAAACTTCATATTATTATACTTTTTCTTTCTGGTGAAAATGTACTTTGAAAATGTACTGTGATTAATCACCAGGGGAAGTCTATAGTTAAGAATGATTACCCTGTTCACCTGAGGTGTCAGAGATTGACCACAAAAAGATGACATAATGAAAAAAAAGCACTAACTCTGTGTCCCTTGATTCCAGGTAGACCTGGTGTTCCTGGGAATCCACGAGCTCCCTGTGAGAGAGAGAGAGAGAGAGAGAGGCATGAGGTGAGTGGAAGTATTCAGACGTCTCTTCTTTCTTTCTCTGGCGTTTGGCCACAGCAGCGTCTCACATCTGGGCAAAAGCTTGAGCTCCACGGGCAGCAGTCACTGCATCGCTGCTCTTCTCACATGGATCAAACACTTTAACCCTGTTTTCATTTAAAAATGTTCACCTGAGGCCCGGGAGGTCCACGTTCACCAGATTTCCCTGGTTTGCCTGCTTCTCCCTACAAAAGAAACACAGTGATTTCAGGAAGCTTATAATGAAATGTCACCTTGTGGCAGAAAAGTGTAACTACAAACACAACAGGAAATAAAAGCTTTGCATTCATGCTTCTACATCAGAGCTGCAGCTGGTCAGAGAACTGACCAGTTTAATGCATTTTTCACAATCACTTATTTCTACAATGCTTTATACAATGCAGATTGTCTCAAAGTAGCTTCTCAGTTATTGATAGTTGTCTAATTCATAACTTGTGAAAAAATACAGTTTCAGCTGTAAAGTAGCTCTATAGAAGTCATTATTCAGATCAGTTCAATTCACTGTTTATATTAGTGTCCGTAAGATTCCATTATAATTTATATTATTATTATTTTGAATCAGTTTTTATTTTTATTGCCTTGATAAGTAGCTGAAATAAAAAAAGTTTGATAATATCTAATATCCTGATTCAGTTTAAATCCTGTTCTCATCCAACAGTGTCAGAGCCGTTAAACTGATAATATTACTGATTATTGATTATCTTTAAAGCTTCATATAAAAGGTGTTTGCTGCTGTGCTGACACCAGTGACTTTAATACGCAGAAATCTTTCGGCGTGGTGTGTGTGTGTGTGTACTTGTTTTTCTATTCTGGTGGGGACTTAAACCTGAATACACTCAGACTCATGGGGACTCGTGTCACGGTGGGGAGCTAAATTGAGGTCCCCACGGGTAAACAAGCAAATAAATTACACAGAATTAAGTTTCTTGAAAATCTAAAAATGCAGAAAGTTTCCTGTGAGGGTTAGGTTTAGGGGTAGGGTTGGTGTAGGGCGATAGAAAATACGGTCTGTACAGTATAAAAACCATTACACCTATGGAGAGTCCCCACAAGGATAGCTGTGTCTGTGTGTGTGTGTGTGTGTGTGTGTGTGCGTGTGTGTGTGTGTGTGATGTGGAGTCTGAAGAGAAGAGCAGCTGGAGACGGCAGTACGGGGAAAACACGGAGAGGACTGTGATCGTAAGCTGTGACAGTGTTCTCTGGGTGATTTGAGGAAGAAGCAGGTCAATCACGAGGTGCACTTACATCATCTCCTGGTTTTCCTGAGGGACCCGGGGGGCCACGAGGACCCATTGGGCCCTGTCGAGAGAAAACAGACATCTGAGATTAGAGAGGATTGGACATGTGAATGATTTGAGATATGAGTGAAAACACTGCACATGGTAGGAACAATGCTGAAGTGTATTCAGTGCTGATTGTGTGGTGTGTGTATTACAAAAAATCATAATTGAGTCGAGCAAGCCAGGTGCACCTCGCTGACCTACAGATCTAGAGGCTTATTTCATGAGAATGATTGTGGCTTAATGAAGTGCATTAGCGCACCGGGAGGCTGACTGTAATGGTCAGTAATGAGGTCTTTTAGGAAGGGTTGTGTGTACGTACGGATGAGCCGGGCTCTCCGGCTTCTCCAGGGTTGCCTTGAAATCCTTGTGGGCCCTGCAGCAAAAATGAGAGCAATTCACATCACAGACTGTGTTTAATGTCATGCCAGAAGCAATATTTAGATGATCAGTATGTGTACAGTGAGAAGCAGTATTATTAGACGGCTTCTGCCTGGAACACAGGATCAGTCTGTGTATATAGACAAACCTTTTCAGAGACTAGCGCTTGGTTTCATGTAGCTCTTGATATTAAAAGTATAATTACAGTTTTCCTGGATTGTTAACACACCTTAACTGATTTATTTGGCCTAATTTCCCAAACCTTTCAAACATAGTCACATTCCTCAAAAGTTTTCACACACATTTCAATATACTCTATATACAATTTCTGCAGAATTCTACACAAAAACATCATTTTGCACAGATTTAACCATGTTCTCATTCTGGAAACACAAACAAACAATATAACTACCTCAAGAATCACAAACAGCACACATTTATCACTGTGTGAACGTTAAGCAGCAAAACTACTGATGGCCAGAATCTCAGGAAGAAATGAAGAAGTGCAGCTGATTATGTGTTTTGGAAAATGAATCTTGGTAGTGAGAGACAGAGTAATTGGAGAGGAAATGAAATGGAAGGGAATGAGGTCAAAGGTCATTTGTTCCTGTAGTTGAGCATGTTCTTGTGCACGGACTGACCCTGAGAGAAGATGTTCTACAGCGTTTCAACACTACTCACAGCATCATTACAGTGCTCCAGACGACACAACGTTCATTATTCTGTGTACTGGAAATACTGTAAGATACTAATAATACTGTAATGCACATTGGCAGAAGATGCTGAATGAAGGAATTGATTTATTTACAGTAACTGACAGTATACTCCAATGTGTGTTTACTGTATATTCTGTTTGTTTTTGAACTTTTCTAGTGCTTTCATCTACTGTGAGATCTCTTTACAGTAGTGTAATGACAGTAACTTCTCTTACAGTTTAATGCTGCAGTCTCCCAAAGCAGGTCTGCAGCAGTGTTGAAGTAGTGTGTGTTTGACAGTGTGTATGTCATCTGAGGCCAAACTTGGAGTCTGACAATAAATAATGTTTTTGACCAAACTGTTTGATTTTGACCTGGACGTTTGCACAAGCCGGTGTGCGTTTTTGAGATGATGGTTTATTGGTTCATGAATTGTGTGTTAGCAATCAAGAAAAACTGTAATAACAAAAAAATATATTATTTCATTTAAAACAAAATTCTGCTTTTAAAGAATAAAATCAAAAACACATCTTCTGTGTGTAGAGAAAAGTTTGAATGATGCTAAATGGGGAAAATGCTAAGTTACTAGTGCTAACCTGTGTGTGTGTGTGTGTGTGTGTGTGTATGTGTGTGTGTGTGTGTGTGCGCGTGTGTGTATGTGTGTGTGTGTGTGCGCGCGTGTGTGTATGTGTGTGTGTGTGTGGGCATGTTTTTGTATCATATCAGGACACAACTCTGTATAATAACATGGGTATGACACAGGTATTACAAGGAGAGTGTTCTTATGAGGACATAACCCATGTCCCCATTTTTCAAAACACTTATAAATCATACAGAATGAGTTTTTTTGAGAAAGTAAAAATGCAGAAAGTTTCCTGTGAGGGTTAGGGTTAGGTGTAGGGTTGGTGAAGGGACATAGAATATACAGTTTGTACAGAATAAAAACCATTACACCTATGGGATGAACACACTTTACACAAAAACAAACGTGTGTGTGTGTGTGTGTGTGTATGTGTGTGTGTGTGCGTGTGAGTGAGTGTGTGTGTGTGTGTTTTACAGCTGTGTTGTAACTCATTATGGCATATATCACACAGATGGATGAGGTGTTAATGGAGGAAATAGACTCACAGGAGCTCCGTTCTGGCCTGGTGGTCCTCGAGGACCCATCGGACCCTGAAGAACAGACAGAGTAAGAACATCAGTCGGTGTGAGCAGATGTGCTGTCCTGATGTGCTTCAGTGTGATCTGAGAGGGTTTGTGTGGATGGGAGACGTGCCCTCAGGACATCAGAGAGACTCGCTCTTCACACGCAGGAGATCAGCTTAAGTGCTCTGAACCCTGGTGACTTACCAACAACTACATCTCTCACAGCTTCTCTCCAGTGGCATCAGAACACAGATTATCTACAGAAGGATAATAATTCATCTGAGAAGAAATCCTCATAATGGTTATGAATGGGGGATTTTCCATAGCGTCTGTTGTTCAGATGCCTTTACTTTTAAACTTAGCTGATATTACTGACAAAACTTCTGAGCAGTAACCCACGAAAACATGGGTTATTTAGGTAGCTTCTCCTGAAACCACAGACAAATCTCCATCTACACGAACGGAATGATCCGAGCTCTTATATGAGTGAACGCAGAGGGAGTTTGCTGGAGCGATTAAAACAGTCTGTGTTCGTCGCTCACATCACTGCGTCTGGGTCTGAATGCTGCAGTGTGATGTGCTTCAGGAACCTGATGTCAGTCAGAAACATCAAAGAAGCCTACACACATACACACCTTCAGATGTTTGCATGCTACGGGAAAAAATAACATTCTGGGACCCATCTACATGAGCTGCTCATTTGCATAAAGCTGCTTCTTACATCACCAAAAATCACCTCTCATGGAAAATAAGGTGCTGTTTTCAGAGTGAACATATATTTAGCTCAATGAGCCAACAGAGACAGCACAGCTAGAGCGGGACAGAGTACTATAGTGTGTGTGTGTGTGTGTGTCGGGGGGGGGGGGGGGGGGGGGGTTAATATACAGTATATAATCCAGTGCATTCAGCTTCTTTCAGCCATTCTGAATCAGCTCTTAAGAATTTCAGAAATTATTCGCTTGTTTCAGCTCATGTGCTTTCTGCAAATTCCACAAACTAAAAACAATATTATCTACCAATTAGAACAATTATCCATAAGGTTCAGAGAGGTCACAGTGAACTGCTGGAGTAACTGCAGGCTTCACTGCACAGGATCTGATTTGCATCTGCTCGGTTCAGTGCTTCTGGGGATTTGAGTGTTTTTCTTTCCAAATGCCTCACAACTGCATCTTATTACTGCCTCTTAGAATGCTTTATGATTTTACATTTGAAATTAGTGATGTTTCAAGGAACTGCAAAAAAATGGGACACAGTATGTGATACAGTGTGAGCCGACAGATCTGTGCATCTGATTAGATCGATGATGTCATCAGTAATAATCAGGCTTTAGTGTAATGAACAATTCTCACTATACTCAATAA
>NC_039295.1:137500-185000 GCF_003368295.1 Carassius auratus
TCTGATGATCTCCTCACAGTCTCTCCAGGATCTCACATAGCTTGCTTTTCTTCTAAACCGCCCCTAACTTCTTAAAGCCAGTTACATGAAAACTTGGATTGGTCTAATTTAAATAATTTAGACTTATTAACTACATCGCAAAAAAAATGTAACAATTAAAAAAATAAATAATAATAAATCTGTGAAATTGAAAGTAAAATTAAAATTTTGTATTTGTCTGTCACACACACATATAAAACACCATAGTCACACATTACACCAAAACAATGTAATAAACATTAATTTAATTACATTAGATATAACACTAAAACGTAATGTGCATAACTGATAAGAACAAAAAATTAATAAGCAGATAAAACATAATTATTTCATTGAAATATCATGTGAATTCTGGTAATGGGTTTCACTTCTAGAACGTTCTAGGTTCGATTACACTTACTATTACAGTTATTTGCTGTAATAACCAATTATCAGGTTTTTACCATTAAATTCCCAGCTTTTAATCACACATCGAGGCTAAGCTTACGCAATCGGCCCAGCTCTGTCTGAACACGACTCGTCTGCTTGTTTCTTTCTTTTGCGAAGGTGACCAGGAGAAATCCCTCCCTCCCTGAGTTTAAGAGTGAGATGAAACTCTACACCGTGTCTGCTGAAGTCAAGCTCTCTCTGAATGACTCCCACATGTGTCCATCTCACTCCAAACAAAGACAACGCTACGGTTAGTCTGTCCTCATTTCAAATTGTTTGTAATCAGTTGTTTGGGGTATATTTTTTTAAAAAGGCATCCATAAATTGTTAAGGTGCTTTTTTAAAAAACAAACAAACCCAAAACCATCAAACAAATATGAATACAACTGTAATTTATTTATAATAGTGGGAGATAAATAAATTACGATCAGTGGAGGGCGGCTGGTCAGCAGCACAGACGGGACAGCACTCCCCAAATGGGATCTCAGGTTTGGGACAGTCTTTCAGCTCCTCGCAGATGATCTCGTCACACAGCACCACGCCGGTGTCACACACACAGATACGACACGGCTCCGGCTTCCACACGTCCTTGTCCCTGTAGAACTGGCCATCCTGAGTACAGCTGCCTGGATCTTCTGTGAGGAGCGCGAGGACGAGGAGGAGGAGGAGGAGGGAGAGGAGAAGGAGGAAGAGGAGGAGGGAGAAGAGGAGGAAGAGAAGGGAGAGGAGGAGGAGGAGGAGGAGGAGGAGGAGGAGGAGGGAGAAGAGGAGGAGGAGGAGGGAGAAGAGGAGGAAGAGGAGGAGGAAGAGGAGGGAGAGGAGGAGGAAGAGGAGGAAGAGGAGGGAGAGGAGGAGGAGGAAGAGGAGGAGGAGGGAGAGGAGGAGGAGGAAGAGGAGGAGGAGGGAGAGGAGGAGGAGGAGGAGGGAGAAGAGGAGGAAGAGGAGGAGGAAGAGGAGGGAGAGGAGGAGGAGGGAGAGGAGGAGGGAGAGGAGGAGGAAGAGGTGGAGGAGGGAGAGGGCGAGGATGAAGAGGGAGAGGAGGAAGAGGAGGAGGAGGAGGAGAAAGAGGCGGAGGAGGGAGAGGAGGAGGAAGAGGTGGAGGAGGAGGAGGAGGGAGAGGAGGAAGAGGAGGAGGGAGAGGGAGAGGAGAAGGAGGAAGAGGAGGAGGGAGAAGAGGAGGAAGAGGAGGAAGAGGAGGGAGAGGAGGAGGAGGAAGAGGAGGAGGGAGAAGAGGAGGAAGAGGAGGAAGAGGAGGGAGAGGAGGAGGAGGAAGAGGAGGAGGGAGAAGAGGAGGAAGAGGAGGGAGAGGAGGAGGAAGAGGAGGAAGAGGAGGGAGAGGAGGAGGAAGAGGAGGGAGAGGAGGAGGAAGAGGAGGAAGAGGAGGGAGAGGAGGAGGAGGAAGAGGAGGAGGAGGGAGAGGAGGAGGAGGAGGAGGGAGAAGAGGAGGAAGAGGAGGAGGAAGAGGAGGGAGAGGAGGAGGAAGAGGAGGAAGAGGAGGGAGAGGAGGAGGAGGAAGAGGAGGAGGAGGGAGAGGAGGAGGGAGAGGTGGAGGAGGGAGAGGGCGAGGATGAAGAGTAAAGAGAAAGAGGAGGAGGAGGAGGAGGAAGAGGAGGATGAGGAAGAGGGAGAGGAGGGAGAGGAGGAGGAGGAAGAGGGAAAGTAGGAAGAGGAGGAGGAGGGAGGGGGAGAGGTGGAAGAGGAGGAGGAGGAGGGAGAGTCGGAGGAGAAGGAGGAGGAGGAGGGAGAGGAAGAGGAGGAAGAGGAGGAGGAGAAGGAGGAAGAGGAGGAGGAGGAGGAGGGAAAGGAGGAGGAGGAAGAGGAAGAGGAGGAGGAGGAGGAGGTGGATGAGGGAGAGGGAGAGGAGGAGGAAAAGGAGGAAGAGGAGGAGGAGGAGGAGGAGGAGGAAGAAGGAGATTAGGAAGAGGAGGAGGAGGAAGAAGAGGTGGAAGAGGGAGAGGGAGAGGAGGAGGAGGAGGAAGAGGTGGAGCAGGGAGAGGGAGAGGAGGGAGAGGAGGAAGAGGAGGAGGGAGAGGGAGAGTCGGAGGAGGAGGAGGGGGGAGAGGAAGAGGAGGAGGAGAAGGAGAAGGAGGAAGAGGAGGAGGAGGAGGAAGAGGAGGAGGAGGAAGAAGGAGAGGAGGAAGAGGAGGAAGAGGAGGAGGGAGAGGAGGAGGAGGAAGAGGGAGGGGGAGAGGAGGAAGAGGTGGAGGAGGGAGAGGGAGAGGAGGAGGAGGAAGAGGGAGGGGGAGAGGAGGAAGAGGTGGAGGAGGGAGAGGGAGAGGAGGAGGAGGAAGAGGTGGAGGAGGGAGAGGAAGGAGGAGGAAGAGGTGGAGGAGAGAGAGGGAGAGGAGGAAGAGGGAGAGGGAGAGGAGGAAGAGGTGGAGGAGGGAGAGGCAGAGGAGGAAGAGGAGGAGGAGAGGAGGGGGAGAGGAGGAAGAGGAGGAGGAGGGAGAGGAGGGAGAGGGAGAGGAGGAAGAGGGAGAGGAGGAGGAGGAAGAGGGAGAGGAGGGAGAGGGAAATGGAGAGGGAGAGGAGGAGGAGGAAGAGGTGGAAGAGGGAGATGAAGAGGAGGAAAAGGCAGAGGAGGAGGAGGAAGAGGAAGAGGTGGCTGGGTGAGTGAGTGAGCGAGCGAGTGAGTCGAGAGTTAAAGCATAGTGCTTGAAATATACCAATCATGATTTGGGTTTGAGATCCCAAACCATAGAAGCATCATTAGTGTAACATGACTCGTATTAGTGTTAATGCATACAGTAGAAAGCATTATATTTTGATCATTAGGGTTCATCATTGTTACACTCATTCATACACACACCACAAGATGGCAGCAGAAAACTAATATCAGTGAATCCAGCTAATTAACAATCATGATCAAATCTGGAGAGAGTGGCCTGATTTACTGCCCTCAGATTATTTAAAACACCCCACCTGCCCACCATCTCTGAGAGAGACTGAGGGTATTCACAGAAGCACTGGTTTGTTTACCTCACAGGCCTGTTTATTTTCGGTACATTCCTACAGACCCCATACGACCAAGAATGTCACCTTTATGAAAAGTAAAGACTGAGCAATTCACAAGCTTTTGGCAAATCTAAACACACGGCTCCGGAAGTGTGTGTCTGTACACTGCCTGTTCAAACACGCATACACACACACACACACACACACACACACACACACACAAACACAAACACACACACACACAGACACACTTACTCACACACGCACACACACACACACACACACACTCAACTCTCTCACACACACGTCTGGTCAGCTATCCTTGTGGGGACTCTCCATAGGTGTAATGGTTTTTATACTGTACAGACCGCATTTTCTATCGCCCTACACCAACCCTAACCCTAAACCTAACCCTCACAGGAAACTTTCTGCATTTTTAGATTTTCAAGGTATTCAGGTTTTAGTCCCCACCAGAATAGAAAAACAAGTACAATCACTCACACACACACACACACACACTCACACACACACTCACTCACTCACACACACACTCACTCCCTCCCACACACACACACACACTCCAGGCCTTCCTCACAATAGTCTTCATCAGTCCTCGTTCTGCTCTGCTGTCTGAGAGACAGGAACACAAGCCTGAGCTCTTTCTCTTTTCAGAAGTGGAGAATGTAGGAAAGCTCCAGATTGGGCACACGTGAGAGGTCTCTCCTGTCCCCTTCTGTGTAGGTTAATGAGTGCAGCACGTAAGAAGATGCCCTGACTGAGCCGATCAGTGCCCTACACTCATACCCTCTCTAATACAATAACCCAATTGTTAGCTTTTGCTCAGTTTCTTTTCAGCCCCCCCCCCCCCCCTCTAATTGATGTTATTTTTAAAACTCGCTGTGAAATATCTTGTTTACTGGTGAGCTTATTACTCCTACATTTCCAAAATATGGTCAAAGGAATGTGGCTGGCTCAATTAGAATAGCTGCCTCTGTCTTTTTTATGTTTTTCCAATAGCTTTTCGCCAGACAGTTTCCTTCTTTCCCCCGTCTGTCGTAGCCCCTGGGTAATCTAGAAAACAGATGGAAGCACTTTAAGTGTGTGGAGCAGTAACTCTGGCGGAGGCCCACCGCTGCTGACGCCAGCCACTGATACACCTCTGGAGCCTTCACTACAGACAGCAGTGCTTCTGAACCCCTCCAGCTCACATTTCTCATTATATGAAGGTGTTTGGAGCATCTGCCGCTGGAGCAAGCCTGGATTCGCCCCGGTGGCCCCTGACAGCAGAAGAATGCACTCTTTACAGGCCGGACCAGCTGAGCCCGCAGGCCATCAGGAGCTCTTCACACACCAATCAATCAATAAACACTGATCGAATAAAGCTATCAGAGTCCAGAAATAAATCAGCACTCTGTGTGTGTGTGTGTGTGTGTGTGTGTGTGTCCCGCAGGTGTCCTGATGGATGAAATACCCTAAATACCTTCATGCTGCTGCTCAGTGCTTCAGTCTTTGCTCTTCAACATAAACACATTCTGAGCAGGACTTAATGAATGCACTTCAGAAATGCCCTAGACTAAATAAATGAAGCAGAAGAAGTGTGTTTATCCTCGATTTTCTCTCATTTCTTTCTTTCTTTTTTCTTTTTCTATAGGCCTACTTTTACCAGAAAATATGTCTTTGTTTCCCAATAAAAGCACTGTTATTTCATATATTCCCCAGTACCTTGGCTCCTCGAGTTTCACCCCCAGCGGAGCGCAAAGCTTTATCTTTCATTAGTGTGTACGCAATGCATTCAGCCCTCGGCGTTTAAAGAGATTTGAAAAGTCTGAGAGCATTGAAGTGCATTAAAGCGAAACACTTCTGAAACTTTTGAGCGTAAAATGAGAAAATGGTGGTAAACTCACGGTCATCCTCCTCTTGGCATTTAACAAGGGCCAGAAATGCGCCTAGAGTTGCCACAAAGAGCAGTAGAGTCCTGGAATCCGCCGACAGGATCATGTCTGGCGCTTCAGGAGCAGAAGAGAACGCACTCGGTTTACTGGTTCCTCCTAATGATGAAGCATTTATTCCAGAACAGTGTGTGATGAAGCTGGAGCTCCTGCAGACTGATCCTGGGCCGGTTTGAGTGCAGGCAGCTCTGAATGGAGAGTGTGCACTCGGAAATAAAAATCCTCCCCTTTACCCCCCATGAAGCTGAAATCTGAGAACCTTTGCCCTGCTCTCTTCTCTCGCACCCATTCTTTCAGAGACAGAAGCCCCATAAACCTCTGCCAAGAAAACAGTCTTTCAAGCGCAGTTAGTTCTTTTAAGTCTAAATCTAAAAATCTATTGTCTGTTATCAGCTGAAGTTAAACAAGCTCCAAGCTTTCACATTAAACAAGACTTTTTTCTTCTTATTGCAGATCCTTGATGCTATTTATCCAGGGTGTATCTCTGAGCAAAGTAATATCACAAAATATACTAGAAACTGTGTTTACTGAATAAAAGATTTATGTAAGTTTAAGTTATTGTTTCATTATCATTTAGAACACGTCCTCTTCCCTCTCCAGGAATCAGGAGTTTTACTGCAGTGTCATTAATAGATGTGTGTGTGTGCGTGTGTGTGTGTGTGTGTGTGTGTGTGTGTGTGTACCTGGTATTTCCTACATTATAGGGTTCAAATGTCAAATGGGGTCTCTTTTTTTTTGGTCCTGATTTTGGAAAGGTAACTCATTAATCATACAGAATAAAGTGTTTGGAGAATGTAAAATGCCTGTAGTTTTGTGTGAAGTTTAGGGTTTAGGTTAAGGGGGCAGAAAATACAGTTTATAAATCATTAGCCTATGGAATGAACTCATAATGATAGGAATACCTGTGTGTTTAGAGATATTCTAGAGATTGAACTTTATTTTGGTGATGAATGGCCTGAACTGTTTGCCGAACAGCATAGTTGGAACAGGTGGTGGACAAGGTTAGAAATGCTGACACTGATCTTATGGCCAGGTCAGAGCAAGCACTTTAACCAAGCATTTCATGATGATTAAACATTGTATATGGATAGTTAATGTCCATATATTCAGGTCAAAGACCTGAAGCTATTCTATGCAGTTGGGAATATGTATAAACACACACACAGGAATGAAAGAATGAGTCTTGCTACTTCACAAATGTAAATATCTGCTGTGTTGTGCACAAGATGGTCCTTTGTTAGCAGGAGCTCGGGAATGATGTGTGGGGCACGCGTTTCCTCTCCTTCCAAGCAGGAAGTGGGATGTGTCTAAGACTTTGCTGATGTCATTAAATTCACTACACAAAAACATACACCGATTTTGGATTAATTTATTGGGAGCTTACCTGTGATGTGACATGTCAAATGTTAGAAAAATGTTATGTGATTGTTATAGATCATTTTTGTAAATTTCTATGCCACATTAAAATGATTAATTAGTCATTAAAATCTCAAGGAGTGCAACTATTGAACTATTTCACAAATCATACATTAGATTTCCCTACCGTACTGGCTAATATGTTTGAAAAACAATGCCTACATTTGTTTTAGTCATGGAACAAATGCTTTCCTCCTTGTGTAGTATTGTGCTAGAAGTCCATAAACCTGACATATCAAAGTTATTATTATGATAATTAATACAAAGTCCTGACAGGAAACTCTAGATGGCACAGGCTAATGGCTTCTAATTCAATCTGCCATTATGACTGTAATAATAAAATCTTCCTATTCGTCGGGAAGAAGGAGGTGGGAACCGGCGCACAATCAAAATGAAACTTTAATGACAAAAATAAACACAAAACAGCGCACCAGCCCCTCACGGACGACTGGTGCGCACAAAATAAAAGGCAAACATAAATATTGCCCAGGCCTGGTCCTCTCTCGTCCTTCACTATCGTCGCTCCAGTTTTATATCCTTCCATCTCCTCTGTGGGACTCGAGACCGGCGGTGGGGCGCAGGTGTAGCGGATTTCCCAATCACTCTACCGGCCTCGCTCGTTCCCACATCTCTCGGCCCCGCCACTCGTCACAATGACATCATTATCACACGGCGCAGCCAATGAGCTGCTGCTCAACATTCAGATACTCAGCTGGTGCTGAAGAGGCCACCCTCCACCTCCCCAGCTCCACCTGTGTGGGACCGCTACAGGGGGATTTCATGTGCTATATACCAGGGTTATTCATACGTTAAATGGGCAGCGGTAGCAGTGCCATTTATTTTATTATTTTTTCACTCTTATCTTTATTGTTTTAAGCAGATACAACACATAACATGATGAACTCAGTTTTGAGTATGTTTACAGAATGCAAAAATAAAAAGAACAATTAAACATAAGACAGCAAACGGATGTCGTGATAAAAAATAAAATAAATAAAAACATTCAGATTACACAGTTTCTAATGCTATTTTATAAGCTATCCATTTGTCCCATTTTTCTTTAAATTCTGCTTCTTCCAATCTTAGAATAAAAGTCATTCTTTCCATGGTGAATATTTCCTGCACAATGTCTATCCACTGAGTATGGCTATTGCTTTCCTTCCTGTCGACAATAAAATCTTAACCAAATATTGATCCTCCTTCTTTACATTGGACAAAAGACCCAGACACATTGTTGTAAAAGTTAAAGGTACAGAATACTTCAGTACTTTACAAAAAGTAAGATGGACAAGAGTCCAGAAAGGTCTTATTTCAATGCAGTCCCAGAAAACATGCGTGTGGTTAGCACCAACAGTGCCACATTTCCTCCAACACATTTGTTGGGTGGACAGTTGTTTACCTTTAATAGATGGCGTGATAAAAAAAATCTAATGATATTTTTTCAATTGAATTCTCTCCATTTTTGTGAATTTGTAGATGTCTGTGACATCTCACAGATTTTATACCATTCTTCATTTGAGATCGTGACAACTGCTTATTTTTCCCACTTTTCTTTGACATACAGAGTTGTGTTTTTCTGACAGGACATTAAGCTAGTGTACAGCTTTGAAACAATTTTGCGCATTTTCTATTGATATGCACCACACAAAGTCTCTAAAACCGCATTAGGTTAATTTCTGTCCTTAATTTTTTTATTATAGTATTTTCTTAGTTGCAGGTATCGGAAGAAGTCTCGATTATCCAGACTAAATTTGTCTTTCAGATATTGAAAACTTCTTATTTCCCCATTATTGATTAAATTACAAAAGGCTGTGACCCCTTTATTGATCCAATATTTGAAATTTGAGTCATGCATTCCTGGCTTGAAGTCTTTTTTATGGGCTACCCATCTTAGTATTTTTCTTTCTTTATTCAATTTTAATTGTCTTGCTACATTATACCAAATTGCCATTTCCATTGTGAATTGTGCAACTGGGCCAATAAATTCTATTAATTTGGTTGGAATATGGTTCTCTCCCATAAGTGTCTGAACATTATATCCAGGGATGCATGTCTCTATCTCTTTCCATTTGGCAAAATAGGGTCACACCAGCAACACAAGTAACGCATTTGAGCTGCGTAAAAATACATTTTTAAATTAGGAAGGGCCATGCCCCCCTTATCTTTCTGCAGCTGTAGTGTTGAATACCTAACTCTGGGCCTCTTCCCATCACATATAAACTTCGATAACAGCTTATCCCATTCTGTAAATTGTTTTGACTGTATGTTTACCGGGAGGGATTGAAACAAGTAAAGTAGCCTAGGGAGGATGTTCATTTTTATCACATTTATTCTATCACTTAAATTGAACGTAGACCATCTCTGGATGTCTGATTTAATACTTTTGTTTATTGGATTGTAGTTAAAATTATAAAGTAGTGAAGGATCTTTAGACAGAAATACTCGGAGGTATTAAAGTTTTTTGGTGCTCCATTTTATATCGTATGTGTGTGCAGTTTCATTTGAGGGTGAATGATTAAACAGTAATATTTGGGTTTTGGAAATATTCAACTTATATCCCGCATACACATTATACTTTCCCAGAAGATCCATCAGTATGGGAAGTGATATGTTAATATCTTCTAGAAATAACAATATATCATCCGCAAATAATCCAACCTTTTGTTCTCTTTCGTTGATCATAATCCCCTTTAAATCATCTTTCTCCTGAATCGCTTGAGCCAGTGGCTCGATGTATAAAGACTTAATCCGCAGCCCTGCCTACAGCCTCTACGGAGTTCAAACCGATCATAGACCCATTCACTTAAATTCTTGCAGTTGGCTTATCATAAATTGCTCTAATACACTGAATAGACTCATTAGTAAAGCCAAATTTCTCCAACGTTAAATCCCAGTTTACTCGATCGAAGGCCTTTTCTGCATCAAGGCTGATCAAGGACGCTTTAAGCTTATTGCTGGAAATATTGTGAATCACTTGAAGACTTCTTCTGATATTATCCACCATACCAGTTTCTTCCAACATAATATTAAGTAATTTTGTAAGATTTCTTTTACTTCTGTTTTTACTTGTGGTATCTAATTTCAAATTTAAGACTGAATTTCAGTCCCCTCCACATACACAGATCCCTTCCGCTTCTACTGTGAGTGTATCAAAGAATTCTTTATAAAAAGTTGTTTCGCTTTCAGGTGGTGCGTAGATGTTAACCAATGTCATAAGATTATTATTGATTTTACCCTTTGCTAAAATATATCGACCCTCCTTATCCTTTACTTCTTTGAAAATGTCTAACTTTATTTTTTTGGTTACAAGTATTGCAACTCCTTCCTATGACTTTGTGAATATGAGCTATAAAATATGTTGTAACCAAATTTAGTAAGTTTTTCATGCTCCAAAGTTCCTAAATGTGTTTCATGTAGCAAGGTGATGTGCATATCGTCTTTCTTTATCTTATTCATCACCCTTGCCCGCTTGACTGGATTACCTAATCCATTGACATTTAATGACATTATTTTAAGCTTTTGACTGTGCATCATGAATGTAAGGTGGTTCAGATTGGTTGCTTGTCTTATAACCATCAACTTCAAACATGAACATTATAAATAAAACAGAAACAGAACTGAACTTAAAAAAACAAAACAAATAGACTGAAAAAGGCTTCCAAGGCAGGGTATTCGTAATTCCCCCATTTTCGCCAAACTAAGGTAAGGGGGAAACCCTCCCTCTGAGGACCCCCTCCCAGAACCAGTGTATAAATCAACAAGAGCTTTTCCACTAAATCTACCTTAGGCGTTTTAGCTCCTTCAAGTCAGGTTATTTGAATCATAAAAAAAAGATGACAATACTAGTGTTTACATCATTAACAGACAATGTCCAAATGCCACTAAACACACAGCTCTTTGGATCATAGCTAGTACCTATTTCCTTCGGACCTCTGCGACTTTGTTTTCTCAGTTCAAGTATTGATCTTCCGTTGGAATTCCTATAGCCGCTGTTTGGTCCAGTCTTCGAGTCGCTGATGTGCCACTGCCGTTGGCATTATCCACACCGATGTGGCCCCCAGGTAGAAGACCCCGGCGATGCAGTTCTCTTTCGGCTTCCTCAGCACAGTTGTAGGTCTGTTGGCCGCTCTCCCAATGGATACGCATGCGGGTGTATGGTGTCTGGAAGCGGATGCCGTTCTCTTTCAAAACAAGCTTAACCTTTTTATAAGCTTTGTATTGCTGGATCACGTCTGTTGTGAAGTCGTGGTCAAAAGAGAGAGTTTTATCCCCAAGCTGAATCTTCTTTTTCCAGGCGTTTCTGAGAACCGCGTCTTTGACTCTGTACTGAAGAAAGTTAACAACTATTGATCTCGGAGGTGTGTCGGAGAACGGTTTCGGGCCAAGTGAGCGGTGTGTGCGTTGTATTTGGGCATCAGTCCCTTCTTCAATAAGTTTTTCGCTCACCAACAGCTTCTCCACAAATTGAATCACAGAGGAACCTTCTATTTCCTCGCGTAACCCGTATATTCTGAGGTTGTTTCGCCTCCCCCTTGATTCCAAATCGTCAACTTTTCCAAGCAGTGCCCTTTGCTCTTTTAATGTCTCTTGGAGCACTTAATTTGCCACTGCGGACCAACTTTCCAGTTCTTCAATACGCGCCGCCGCCTCCTCGAGTTTATTGTCATGCTCTTGTAGGGTAAACGTCGTAGAAGCTAACTGTTGTTTAATCTGTTGTCTGAATTCTGACAGTTCCTCTTTCACTTCTCTCATTACATCTTCTTTAAACGCTGTTAGATCGGCAGTTAGCTGAGTTCGAAGGTTGCTTATTTGATTGCTTATCTTTCAAACTTGGCTGCGAAGTCTAGTCAATGCTGTGTGCGTTTATGCTAGCATTGTAAGCATCAAGTGTATTCACTCCATCTCCTTTGCGTCCCTCTTGTTCTGCTTTTCCAGTCATCTTTTGGTTTCTTGTTTTAGCACCCCCGCTCATATTCCGAGTCTTTTACCAAAACTTAGAAAATATTTGCTGAATTTAAGGGGTTTTAATCGACTGACTTTACGGGGGTCTCGTTTTACACGTCTAACTTGTTCCGTCGCATACCGGAAGCCTCAAGAGTGCCATTTTTTATTGTTAGATTCAACTTACGATGTCAAACCAGAGAATCTATTTTATATATTACAAAAACTTTCTAATTAACAATTTTTTGTGTTTTGTGATTATATTTCTGTGGGAACAAGCTAAACTGGTGTGAAACTGATGTTTAATACTGGTCCAGGAACTATTAACTATTTGAAAATAAAATGAGTTAACTATTATCAGTAATAATACATACAAGTAAATAATCCATTAAATCAAGCATTAGTTTTCAAATAATCTTTAACTGATTAAACATTGCTTTAAAAAAGTCAAATGAAAAGTAAAAAATAAATATATATTTTATATATACACTCATCTAAAGAATTATTAGGAACGCCTTCAGAACTGCCTTAATTCTACATGGCATTGATTCAACAAGGTGCTGAAAGCATTCTTTAGAAATGTTGGCCCATATTGATAGGATAGTATCTTGCAGTTGATGGAGATTTGTGGGATGCACATCCAGGGCACGAAGCTCCCGTTCCACCACATCACAAAGATGCTCTATTGGATTGAGATCTGGTGACTGTGGAGGGCATTTTATTTCAGTGAACTCATTGTCATGTTCAAGAAACCAATTTGAAATGATTCAAGCTTTGTGACATGGTGCATTATCCTGCTGGAAGTAGCCATCAGAGGATGGGTACATGGTGGTCATGAAGGGATGGACATGGTCAGAAACAATGCAGAGGTAGGCCGTGGCATTAAACGATGCCCAATTGACACTAAGGGGCCTAAAGTGTGCAAAGAAACATCCCCCACACCATTACACCACCACCACCAGCCAGCCTAGTGGTAACAAGGCATGATGGATCCATGTTCTCATTCTGTTTACGCCAAATTCTGACTCTGCCATCTGAATGTCTCAACAGAAATCGAGACTCATCAGACAAGGCAACATTTTTCCAGTCTTCAATTGTCCAATTTTGTTGAGCTTGTGCAAATTGTAGCCTCTTTTTCCTATTTGTAGTGGAGATGAGTGGTACCCGGTGGGGTCTTCTGCTGTTGTAGCCCATACGCCTCAAGGTTGTGCGTGTTGTGGCTTCACAAATGCTTTGCTGCATACCTCGGTTGTAACGAGTGGTTATTTTAGTCAAAGTTGCTCTTCTATCAGCTTGAATCAGTCGACCCATTCTCCTCTGACCTCCAGCATCAACAAGGCATTTTCTCCCACAGGACTGCTGCATACTGGATGTTTTTCCCTTTTCACACCATTCTTTGTAAACCCTAGAAATGGTTGTGCGTGAAAATCCCAGTAACTGAGCAGATTGTGAAATACTCAGACCGGCCCGTCTGGCACCAACAACCATGCCACGCTCAAAATTGCTTAAATCAACTTTCTTTCCCATTCTGACATTCAGTTTGGAGTACAGGAGATTTTCTTGACCAGGAACACACCCCTAAATGCACTGAAGCAAGTCATTAACGCAAACACTAAACACCATCATGGTGACATTCAAAATTGAAATAATGCAATAAACATTAATTTAACCACATTACATATAACATACAATAATGTACACAACTGATAAGAAAAAAACTATGAAGAAACATAGTTATTTAAAGAACAATTTTTTAAACGTAACACAGGGATCTCTAGGAATGTGAATATACCGCTATTCACTGTAAATTATACATTATTTTTCACTTCCAAAAACAGTATACTACCATAATATTAAATATAATGTCAAGTACAGTTTTACATAGTATATAGATAAGAGAACTTATGGTTAACCAATTAATAAATTTTTACTGTAGCATTTTTACAGTATTTTACCATTAAAATCATGGTCATTTTTTACAGTGCAGGAGTAGTGTTTGAGATCCCTGATAGAGAACACGATTGAGCTGTTTTAATGGTCGCCAGTCGCCAAGTAATAACTTAAACAAAAGAAATCCCAATTCAGAGAGTATAAAAGATGTGGTTGGCTAATGAGTTTTCAGTGATCAGAAGGAGCTCTGTTTTCACACTGTGGGAATTTTGCCTTTCTTTTTTTTTTTTTTTTTTTTTGAGCCGAGATGAATTTCAGCTTTGTTGTGTGTCATTTAGACAAGAAAGATGTTCTGATCCTTTCTAATATGTTGAGTGTGATTTCACCAAGTACAACATGTTCCGGGATCCTGGATCAACCTTCCAATCAACCAATCAGAACTGAGATATAACTTTTCAGGAAATATCTGTTTTAGGCTTACTGTCAGGGTTAGGTGCTCCTACAACCTTGTTAATGAACTATCATTTCCCTCTGGTTTTAGGAATAAGTTATGGGTATGGATAGGTTTAGGGGTAGGGATTGGATGAAGTCTATATTTTTGGACCACAATGTTGATCCAGGAACATGTCTTCACAGCGACCTTCTAATAAAGTTTTTTTCTTTTCTTTTTTTTTTTTTTTTTTTTGCTTCAATACTTGAAATCCTCAAGAATTGTCATGATAAAATCATTATTTAAAGTTAAACACTTGGGACATTGAAACATTTTCATATAAGATTTCCTTATTAAAGGCATAATTTATTTTTAAATTAAAATATCCAAAAACCACTAGAACAGTGTTATTTATTTTGCTGACATGTGTACATAGATTATCCCAAATATTTAAAGGATGTTTAAATCGTTAGAAATAAGCAGTCACACGGACCATGTTCATAGTGTGATTGTGTCACCTGTTTTGTTTTGTTGAAAACACATGGAATCACCAAAGATTTAAAGTTTTAAGTATTATATAATAAATTATTATTTTAAGTAGCATTATAAGTAGCATATTTTTTTCTAATACGTACCCCTAGTGTGGAAAATTACACGTTGTGCCTTTAAATAGCATTTTCATACTACTTCCTTGCATTGAGTCAAAGTTGGTGAAGATCGTTATACACATAACATCATTTTTCTAGTCATCATAAAATGTAATCTAGGACTTATTTATTTTTGGATTTGTTTAGCTCACATTATCAATATAGCTTAAATCCATTTACGGAATCAGTTCTGACTTCATAATACAAGATTAACCATATTGATAGGCCTACTTGATACTATTGATATTTTTCTTTCTTGATTCTTGTGAGCTTTGAAAAAAAAAAAATCTTTGTGCCTTTAGTGACTGAAATCTAGGCACACACACAAACTGCTTAGTACAGCTTGTCTTTGAGCTCCAACTGTGTATTTCCATGGCTGTAGATGGGAGTGGGGCCTTTAAAAAAACAGCCAGAATCTCTGGCAAGCTTAAGTTTCAACAGCTCAAGCACATGTTATCGTTAGTCCACAAGCTACAGTAGTTCAGCCTCAAAGAGAGAAAGAGTAAGAGGGAGAATGGAAAATGTGTGTGCTGTTCCATGTGCTGAAATACAGAGTTGACTACCTTGCATATTTCTCTATATTTATGATATAAAATATACTAGCAAGAATTCATAACCTCTTATACTGTGAATGTGCAACTTCCAGCTGACTTTATCCAGATGCGAGATGAAACTTCTGAATACTTAACCCGTCCTGTTTTTATACCATTCCACCATCTGTCTCACATCTGCTCTTCAAGTGTCTCTGATCATATCTCAGGTGGAAGGTGCTACTGAATTTCCCTACTTTCCCTTGTTTGCTCAAAAGCATTTCTGGTCATTTTCTGGTCTGGAAATTTAAGGAAATTATAGTCAGAGATGGAAACTTGAGCCACCAAGCTTTAAAAATCTTTGAGACGGTCATTAAAATTAAAATTCATTTTCTAGTGAATGACATTAACAGAAAGCCCAAAAACTGCCTTAAAGTTGCTCAGAGTTAAAGAAAGGATTCCAACCATTGTAGACTGATAAACAATGTATATTTTAGTAAAAAATGTTACCCATAAAATTATCTTTTGGTTAAAAGTCATCATACTTTCTTTTAGAATAATATTCTCAAAATAACATGTTCAACCTCCACCTAAGCCCCTTTCACACTGCCATTCCGGCAAATACAGGGGTAAAGTGTTCCTGCAATTGTTCCCGGGTCGCTAGATTTGGCACTTTCACACTGCCAGTGATTACCCAGGATATGCACGTGCTTTCACACACAACCATAAAGATCCCGTAACGACACGTGACATCAGCGTGTGACGTGTAATGTACGAGTCGAAAACGCTAGGCACGTTATACTTTCACTGAAGCAAGCAAACGATCTCTGCGTCAGCGCGGAAAGTGAGGAACTAACTGATCTCTGCTTCATTACAGTTTGCACATGTTTTCATAGCGAACGTTTATCTTCCGTCAAAATGCTGTTTTATAACAAAGTTCGGGAGGAGCAGTCGCAGTTCATTAACCTGATTAACACAAGTGGAGACCAATCAGCAATCAACTCATGACAAGGTATAAATAACAGCAGAACCTACCTCTGTTCATTGACAGTTTTCAGCATCCCTCCTCCACCCCATTTCTCCTCACTTATAGATCCATCTACTCTTACCACAACCGGGGGGAGTACTCTGGGTTCGGGCCACATCCCGAGCTCGGAGCCCTCCACCCAGACAGCACGCCAAATACGCATAAACTTACGGTATTAATATACGTAGATGTGAACTCGTGAAACAGCCTTCGACACGCCATTAAATCTGGCTTTTGTTCACACAGCGCTCGTCCCGGGTTAATATGTTACTAGGTCCCCGACCCGGGTTCAATGCCGGAATCAATCCCGGGACTTGTTTGCTTTCACACAGAAGGTGACCCGGCAATGTTCCGGCAATATGCCGGGTCCGACGTGCAGTGTGAAAGGGGCTATAGTCACATCATGCAATTTTGGTACATTCATGGCAAGTGATTGTGTACAATTTTTCTGCTTCCGGAAGGTCAATCCTGCTGAAAAATCCATCATAAACCTGCATGGATATCAAGCTGGTCCATGCTGGTTAGTGCTGGTCCAAACTGGTTTATGCTGGTATAATGCTGGTTTAGGCTAGTTTATGCTGGCATATTGCTGGTTTATACCAGTTAGCTTTGGTATAGTGCTGGTTTATGTGGTTTAGTGCTGGTATAGGGCTGGCCGAGGCTGGTTTATGATGGTATGATGCTAGTTTAAGCTGGTTTATGATTGTATATTGCTGGTTTATACTGGTTAGTTCTGGTATAGTGTTGGTTTACGCTGGTTAGTGCTGGTCCAGGCTGGTTTATGCAGGTATGAGGCTGGTTAATGATGGTTTATATATATATATATATGATGGTATATTGCTGGTTTATACTGGTTAGTTCTGGTATATTCCCCTGTAAAGACCTTGTCTCAGAGGAGCACCAGGACAAGACCACAGGAAACAGATGATTCTTCTGCACAATCTGACTTTGCTGCAGCCTGGAATTGAACTACTGGTTTCGTCTGGTCAGAGGAGAACTGACCCCCCAACTGAGCCTGGTTTCTCCCAAGGTTTTTTTCTCCATTCTGTCACCGATGGAGTTTCGGTTCCTTGCAGCTGTCGCCTCTGGCTTGTTTAGTTGGGGTCACTTCATCTACAGCGATATCATTGACTTGACTGCAAATAAATGCACAGACACTATTTAACTGAACAGAGATGACATCACTGAATTCAATGATGAACTGCCTTTAACTATCATTTTGCATTATTGAGACACTGTTTTCCAAATGAATGTTGTTCAGTTGCTTTGACGCAATGTATTTTGTTTAAAGTGCTATATAAATAAAGGTGACTTGACTTGACTTGATAGTGCTGGTCCAGGCTGGTTTATACTGGTATATTGCTTGTTTATACCAGTTAGCTATGGTATAGTGCTGGTTTATGCTGCTATAGTGCTGGTCCATGCTGGTTTATGCAGGTATGATGCTGGTTTAGGATGGTTTATGATGGTATATTGCTGGTTTATACCAGTTAGTTCTGGTGTTATGCTGTTTTATGCCGGTATAGTGCTGGTTTATACTGGTTAGTGCTGGTCCAGGTTGGTTTATGTTTGTATAGTGCTGGTTTATACCAGTTAGTTCTGGTATAGTGCTGGTTTATACCGGTATAGTGGGGGTTAATGCGGTTTAGTGCTGGTATAGTGCTGGTCCAGGCTGGTAGCATATCCATGTTGTTCTCAAGCTAAATGGAGATGGGGATGCTGCTTCACCGGTATGGGCTTTGTAGGATTTAGTGTCAGTAGGCCAGCTGTCTGTATGCAAGTAGCAGACATGGGGACTTGTGACTTGGTGACTTGGACTCGAGTCAACTCGAGTCGCTATTTTTAGGACTTGAGACTTGACTCGGACTTGGAAGTTAAAGACTCGGGACTTGACTTGACTTGAGACACGATGACTTGAATGACTTGAGTGTTAATCACATCATGTTTTCAGTTTGAATATAAAATATATAAATTATTTTTTAAAATAAAGTTGATTACTCAGCTGGAGCGCAGGCTGAGAATAGCGTCGTGACTGGATCAGGACACTATCATCAGTCATGCCCTCTCTACCTTACACACACCACGCCCACTTAAATCAGATATCACATCACATCAACATGTCAGCCTGAGAGGTACCGAGGGTCATCGCTTTTGTCTTCATTAGTTCGCGCCTAAAAACGCGTGGAAAACGCTGGGTGCGCCGCTTTCTTCTTCTTTCCAAAGCTCTCGGACAGAAGTGCTCTTGGGGCGTCTGTCGTTGCTAAGCATCCATGACACGCTCTCTCTCAATGAAGACGCGGAAATTTCAGCAAAGTATAAATGGATTTGCAGCACTAAAAATCGCTCGCAGTAGCTCTGCTACTAAATTCATTTCAAAATGGCAATCCATATACAGCTATGAACAGCTGTTCCTTCATGTTAGCTGAGCTTTCAACGTTGATACGGGAAAGGATGAAGCTGATTGGTTAGTTATTGTCACATGACCTGCGGTGCGCTTGCGGCATTCTGAAAAGTTTAGATGTTTTTAACTCGATGCGGTGCCTTCCATTATGAGCGCGCATACCGCGCGCCTACATTGGAAATAGCGAACTTGCGCGCGCAAAAGACGTGATGTGAACGGCCCCCAATGATCCGCTAGCAGGCCGTCAAAAAAACGCATTGGGGCGGTGCTAGGGCTGGGCTAAGGGGGCATAAGCCCCGAATATTTTGTTACCTTGTCTTTCTCATAGAGCAAAACAATTAATTAGAAAAACAAATGTAGCTGCCGCGATTACCCAATCATGAGAAGTGCACATTGCATATATATATATATAAATATACCCCATCACTCTCCTTCTTGCTCAAATAGCCCTTGATGCCTTCAGTGTGAATCTACAATTTTCATAGTCATGAAAATAAAGAAAACTCTTTGAATGAGAAGGTGTGTCCAAACTTTTGGTCTGTACTGTACATAACAAAAATGTATGAAACAACTGAAAATACGTCATATTTATATTCTATACTGAGAGAGAGAGAGAGAGAGAGAGAGAGAGAGTGTGTGTGAGAGAGAGAGAGAGAGAGAGAGAGAGAGGTGTTCAGAGAGGAGTCTGTTGGATGTTTAGCTGTTATTTGTTTTATGGACTCAATGTTGAAAATGTAAAACATTTCAAACACTGTTGGCAGAAGTGAAAAATAAATAATTTTAGGAAGTTACAATTTTGTTTGATTCCATGATGTATTTTACTGAACATGAGTATTTACAATGCAAATCCAAATTATTTTAACTTACTGACAGTTACTTATATCTTGTCTTTTAACTTTATTAAGATCAGATTCTGCAGGTAAAATAACAATATTAAGGTGACTTGACTTGGACTTGACTTGACATAGCTTGTGACTTGACTTGACTTGACTTGCCCAAGAAAAAAATACTTGGGACTTACTTGAGACTTGAAGGTTAAGACTTGAGACTTACTTGAGACTTGCACATGTGTGACTTGGTCCCATCTCTGGCAAGTAGTGTTGGAGAGAAACATAGTTTTTGCTTTCATATTTCTCTTTTTAACACAATGTTGTAAAGGAAGAACAATATAAGGTTAAAATATATCTTTTACTGAATTATATGATAACTTTGTAATTTCATTTGCTCCCTCTGAAAAAAGAACAACTGAATAATTGAATTGCTTTAGTTATGATTGCATTATTTATCAATGTCACTGGAAAACTGTTAAAAAGTTTCAAAGCATCAAAGGAATTGTCTCTTGTTTCATAAGATCTTTACACAAATCAGTTAAAAAGAGCTTGTGTATTACAACCGCTACCTGTCACAAAACATGACTAAAGCAGAGGGTTTAGTGCAAGTAAACAGTTAATTTACAAGTGAAATGAATGACAATGATATGATGAGGATGAATGGAATCAATCCCAGAGGTCTGGGCCCGTATCCCTAAAGATTCTGAGAATCCTCTCAGAGAGCTCCTAACTTAACCTAAAAATTCCTTGCCAGGAGTTTTAGCTTAGAAGTGATCCCAGAACATTTCAGTGAACTCTGAGCAAGGAATGAATGGAAAATCCGATCTTAGTGAGGAGGTGTGGTTGACCCCGTTGCTAGGTATGAGTCATCATTTCAAAAGCCGTGATTGGTTGATTCTACAAGTTTGATGAAAATGAACTTTTGGTGATAATGAGCAAAGGATGTACCCTCAAATCAGTAAACATAATTATACACTCTAATCTTATGCAGACTTGCTGTTGGTGAAGTAATTGCATCTTTAAGGAGATCCACCACAAACATGATTCCTGCACGATCCAATCTGTAGCGTCTCAATAATTCCCTGTCATCCAGTGTTTGCAGGACATCTCTCCTGCCTCCTCTGTTGGTCATTTTGTGCAGCTGCTTAGGGGAACTCCTAAGACACTAAAAGTCCTCTTCCCTGCACTTAGCAGATCTCACCTTAGGAGACCTTTTAAGCGCTAGGAATCTTGAGGAATAGCTTTTATATTAACTGGGATTTTCGTGTCACATTTAGGGGCAATTATAAGAAAACTTCACGACTTCGAGAATTTTCTTAGAATTTGGCCGCTAGGAGCCACTTTTTGCATAAAAATTCTTCAGGGATACGGGCCCTGGAGGGTTGAACGGGGGAGACATCAACAGGTAATCTTGGCTGATCTAAGGGCACAGAATGAACAGGTTAGAAGTGCATGGTCAGCCACCAGTTCAGTGTAGTGAGCCGTAGACCGGACACTGGAGTACTTTACACTGGAGTGTCTTTATCCTGGTCAGTGATTACTGGGTGCAGGTGCAGGTCATCAGGTTCGGGTGATGATTGAAGTGGCTGTGACCTTGTGTTCCTGACACAACACTTTGGTATAAGAGGATTCAGAATAATCATGAAAAGCTAAGGCACAAAAATGCAGAAAGAATGAATATACTTTATATGCAGTTTACCTCACACAGTTGAATATGTACAAAGCTCAAAATAAACAAAAGAAAAGGCAAACTGAAAATAAACAAATAACAGCAAACAACAACAACCAAAGGATGAATGTAAATGAGTCTTAAGAGTTTAATGTCATTAGACCAGGCATGCTGAGTCGGAACGACATAAAATATGCTTGTAATCAGAACAAACTTGATAGTAGATGACGATGCAGATAAAGACGATCGCTGATAATGTTGTTTGAGTGATAAAGTTCCCGGTGCACAAGTGAAATGGCAGTCCAAGAAAAAAAAAATAATTCAACTTCTGGAATATCAACAAAACCTCCATGAAGCAGCATATGGGCATGTGTTTAACATGCAAAGCATGCACAACTCCATACGCCGCGCTGGTTACAGCTCCACATGACTCCGTTTCATGATTTAAAAAGTCTATCAGCCATAAAAGGTCCATCTATCAAAAGAAATATACCATGCCACTATCAGCGTGCACCTCAAAACAAATCCTCAATCTTAGGACCGTTAGCTTCTGAAATGTGAGTGTGAGGAAACCATTGCTTCCTCTCTCAAACACAAGCTGTTTTTTTCATTCTATCTATCTGCATAAATAGTCTAAATAATAGCTTAGCGCCACCTAATGGTGAGGGAGAAAACCGTCTAAATGGAACAGAATAAGTTCAGTTACATACCCCAAGTATCAATTTGTGATAACCATGAGAAATTTTAAGACTTTGTACATGCAACATCTCACATTTGTCAGGGTCAGATAGAAAAACAACAGCATAGTTCACAGGCCCTAATTTTTCCTTAACCCTAGCTGTACCCTTCCACTTGACTGACAGCTTAGGATTGGGGATGAGCCCGTACCCAAACCACATCTCCCTCCTGGAAGTTGGTTTGCTTACGATGTTGATCATAATATTTCTTTTGCTAGGCTTGGGCTCGTTCAACATTATCCCTGATAATGTTGTGGAATAGGCAGGCTGATTAGGATCCGGGGGTCACTGGAGAGCCCGTTCCATAGGTCCCTTGAGTTTCTGAATTCAGGGATCCATTTGTCCGAGAGTCTATGGTGGGCTCCTACATAGGAGGCAATCCTCATCTTCAGATTCCTATTTACTCATTCAATGAGATTTGTCTGGAGATGATAAGCAGTTGTTAATTTTTGAATCAACATCCACTGTTTAGAGACTAGTGCAAGTAACAGAGGTGAACTGATTGCTAGATCGGACACTAAATATGCTGGTGTTCCCCATCAAGTAAAGATCTCTTTCACCAATATTCATGCAATTTGAGGAGTCTTTGCTGACCTGAGAGGAAACATCTCAACCCACTTGTAGCAGTAATCCACAATGACCAAAATATATTAATTATTTTTATTACTTTTGGGAAATGAGCTCAAATCCTACCATGTAACCAGGTTACTTTCTTGACATTCTTTGCAATATTTCCATACGTCCATCCTTACTGTAGGCCAGTATTCTGTTTCCAAGAGGCGAAGGAGAGTTTTGAGCTTACCGAAATGTCTGCTGAGCTGGTTTTTCATGAGCATACTGAAGAAAGGCTCGATGGTGTACATGAGGTTTGACAAGTTTCAGTTTCTGACCTTGTTGTCCACTTGGGGTACTTCTAAACAGAAATCCATTTTCTATTACATAATATACTCTTAGTTGGATCAGGTGGTTGTGTGTGTTTGAATGTTTGGATCATTATTTTGGGCAATGGCAATTTGTGTCAGATCAATTGGCATATTGGCAGAGGTTTGTGTAATTTGGCATTTGTGTAAGAGCAAGGAGATTTGGTAAAGTTTCAGGATTTGGAGTTCTGTAAAGGATGTCTGAATGATGCTGACCTAGCAGTACCTGTCATTCTGGGAGTGGATTTTCTCTATAACTGGAATGGTATTTGATTTTCGGCATGCTCAGTTTACTCTAATCACTCAAGAGAATATTGCCATCATTCATTCATTCACCAGCCAGAATACCAATTGATGTTGGGTTGCCCACAGTTTGTACCCACGATATAGGACACACCACACTGGTCAAGCAGCATGTCCTGACTACTGATGAAGTGTCTGTAAGGACAATACTATACATGCTATCTTTGGAGAAAACAAACATTTAACGATGAACAGATTATTCAGTTGTTGGACAAACACATCATGCGTCCCTCTACATCTCCCAGGTCTCCGCCAATGGTGGTGGTGCCAAAAAAGGATGGTGGATCAAATTTTTGTGTTGACTATTGTGGACTTACTGCTAAGACCCCTTTGGAGTCTTATCCAATGCCTCAAATACAAGATATTCTAGAGTCCTAAAAAACACTGCAGCTTCTTTCCAGCGGTTGGTGCAGAGTGTGCTTAAAGAGTTAAAGGGCAAATGTTGCATGATATACATTGATGATGTGGTCATATACTCCAAAAGTGAGCAAGAGCACTTCCAACACATCCAACAGGCATCCCAGTGTCTATCCAAAGCTGGTCTCACTCTTAAGAAGGCTTGAAGAAAAGACTCCTTGAACTGCTGCAGTTGTGGATTCTTTTCTGCAGACCACCAAGCGTTTGCAGTGTGTCCTAAAACAGAAGTCAGAGACGCTATCATTTCCTCATCAGTTAATGGGCAGACAGCAAAATATTCTTCACATTGCTCAATGAATGCCAGCGGGTCTTCCTCAGAATAATTACTGAACTAAGGAAATTCATCCTTGACCAGCGGATTGTGTGCACTTAATGAAATACTCTCACTCCACCACATACTGTTGAGGAGGTCTTTCAGCGGTTCTCTGTGTGCTCTAAAAGATGAACTGGAAAAGTCTGCCTCAGGTACTGGTACATCCCCTTCCAAACTCTGCTGACTAGCCATGAGTAACCAAAATATATCAGAACAAACTTAGCTGATAGTAGATGACGATGCAGATAAAGACGATCGCTGATAATGTCGTTTGAGTGATAAAGTTGATGGTAGTCCAAGGAAAAATTATGATAATCCAGATTCAGGAATATCTACAAAGCTTCCCAGAAGCAGAGTATGGGCATGTGTTTAACATGCAAAGCATGCACAACTCCATACGCCGCGCTGGTCACAGCTCCACATGACTCCGTTTCATGACTAAAAAAGTCTATTAGCCATAAAAGGTCCATCTATCAAAATATACCATGCCACTATTATCATGCACCTCAAAACAATCTATATACACCCTTACAAACTAATTACATTACAAGAAACATAACAGATTGACACAGGGAAACAAATCCTCAATCTTATTTTGAACATAAATTAACAATCGCAAAAGCAACAATTCGCTGGAGCAACGAAAAAAACGATTCCGTGCTCAATAAATTTGCTTGTTTGCTATTATCCATATTAACGTGCAGTAATAACCCCTCTCATGCAGTTTACTCCGCTCTCTCACAAACTTATCTCTGCGCTCCTGTCAAGTCCCTGAGCAAATAGTCTTCAGCAAATTCAATCCTTCTTCAAGAAGAATAATTTATTCTCTGATTTTCAGCATGCATCTTGAGAAGGACATTCAGCTGAAACAGCATTAACAGATGATTGTTGTACAGACTGATGACTATAACTTAGTAAGAGATGTATTCCGAGCTTCTGATGTATAGCATCAGATTATTGCTGGAAAAATGTAAATGTTATAAATTTACTTATACTGTAAATTGGTTTAAAATGTATCTGACTAATAGGAGACGTGTATTTTATAATGAAAGTTATTCATTAGTGCAAGAGTCGCTATGTGGTGTGCCTCAAGGAACTTGTTTGGGAACATGTTTATTTCTATTTTTACCAATTATCTTCTTCTGGTTTTAAAGCAAGGACAGTTATGTACGCAGATGACACAACATTATATCTACCAGCAACATCAACTGAACAAGAGTCTACTGATTTGGATGAGGAATTGGTTCTTACTCAGTCTACTGTCCATCAGTGTGGTTCAGTACATCAAGTAAAGACTTCTAATAGAGATGCACAACTTACTCTAAACTGCAATAAAAGGCATAATATTGTGAAAATAAACAAAAGTTTAGGTTGGCCACTTGTGAAGGATAGACCTTTATCACAGTCTGTGTGTCGTCACATCCAGCTCTGATTAGTAGCGCAAGGAGATTTCCATCTGCTTTACAGTCAATGGAGAGACACCGTTCTGTGAAGAATTGCCTAAACACATACATACCTGAGCATCAGGATATAGTGACAACATATTCCTTCGTTTCATAATACTCCGTTAATTGTTGTAAACTGAGATTGGTGTCTTTAGAAGTCTTGTATGTGCTGAATTCTACATAAATAATCAAATAAAACAAATAATAAATAAACAAAGATGTGCTATTAGCAGTCATTGATAGAGACAGCAGCGGAAGCTTTCCAAACGCAGGAGTGAGAATCACTTCAACAGAGCAAGTGTGTGCACATCTGTCCGGTCCAGCTGTTCTCATGTGCCGTACTCTATCAGGAAACACCGTTTCATCACTTGGATCTTCCTGTTTTCATCTTATGCAGTGTTAAATTAAATAATGAAGCCCATTTATTAATTAAACATTAAAAAGAGTGCAGATCCGAGCACACAAATCAACTTACGATAGAGTTCACATGTGGTTAACAGTGACTACGTTTACAAGCTGTTAAAATTCGGGTTATGGTCGGGTTAAGGTCACTATTCGGGTTTCTGAAACATTCGGGATAACCCGTTTACATGCGTGAGCAGAGAGAGTTACTCCTGTAAACATGGAATGTGTAATCAGTCGCCAATATCCCGATGTAAACGGCGACGCACGGTTAGCGTCTGGACGTACGGACAACATTCAACTTGTTTACTTCCACTATACTGGACGCGGGGTTTTTTATGTGCAGTCTCTACACAAAATACCAAGATTACTTGCGAATAGAACATGCGCAGAACACACATTTTGATGGGGATATGCCGAAACGCGTTTACAAGACCAAATAATCGGGTTAGAAAAGGGGTACCCCAGGTATAATATCCCGGTTTTTAAAAACCGGAATATGAGCATATCCGGGTTTTTGCCGGTGTTTACATGGCCGTGCGCGACCGGGTTATTGCTAATATTCCGGTTTTGAATGGGTTATTGGCTGCATGTAAACATATTCATTCATATGCCACCACTCCCTTCATATAAATGATTGTTTGCAGATACATGTGGCGGCCGAAAACAATCATCATTAATGTCACGCCCCTAACAACACCCAGGCCTGGCTCCAAAGTCAAATCACTGAGTGCTTCTTAAATTAGAGGCGGCTCAAACCTTAAAACACAACGGTTTTCATGGCATCATCAGAATCACACAAAGATACATAATGATGAAGTTCTCTACGCTGGACAATGAATCTCTTATTTACATTGTGTGAGTGGATTCTACCTCATGGTGGTGTGTATGTAAGTGATGAGTGACAGGTGCGGTGACTGAGTGGGCGGAGCTTCAGGATCTGGCATGGCTGGAGACACTGTGACAGTCATCTGTTATCTGATTTTCTCAAACTGACAGAGTAAAGAATATAATTTGCTGCTGTGTTTGAGGGGTACAGCTCAGTGATCGAGCATCTGACTGCAGATCAGAGGAGCCCAGCACCAATTTGTAGTTAGGATCTTTGGAATTACCCAAAACTGACTTCAGTACAAAGATGATTTCACTTTAAATTGACTGCTGATCAAAAGGTTTCAATTGGAACTGTGGATCCCACTTTGGACATGGCATCTTTAGAATAATCAAAGCCTTGACTTCAAAGCGAGCTGTAGTCATCTGAAACGGTCAAACAGAACCAGGATCAAGAGCAGACAGGAAGTGTTGTAGGACTCAAGACCAGTCTCTGTAGAAAGATGTATATTCATAAAAAAAAAACTATCTTGAATTTTAGTTGTTTTAGTTTATTAATGCTCGTTTTGAATTATTTTAAATAATTGTAATGTAATGTACCTTTGGGCCTCCTTGGAAGTGTGTTGCGGCACCCTACTGGGCATGTATGGAATTACACAAAAAAAAAAAAAAATGAACGAAACTTTATAAAACTCAACGTAACTTTTTCAGAAACTATCAATAATATGCCATTACAAAAGAAGAAAAACACAATGAAAAAAATGAACTCAGTCGCACAAAATTTAACAGGTTCTTCAAACATGCTTCATTCTTTGTTAATGTTTTTCAAAGATTCGTTTTCGCTAATCGTGGATTCTGAATGCATTGCCACAGATTTCGCTTACGCTTCGCAGTTTTTAGTTTGGTGTTTTGACACAAACATATCATGGGGGCGGGCTTAACAGTGATCTAATCTGATTGGATAGTGAGCTTTTGATGGACAGGTGCCGGGAAGTACAGACGTCACTCAGTGGCGCTGATTTGTATGACTAAATATGTAAATAATATTTGACCTGGCTTCGACCGTGTCAGTCTGTAAAGATGAGCTCTTTTCCTTCAAAGCAGCCTGATGTAAGCTGGTGTTAATGAATGACAATAATTACCCGCAACAAACTGTAGAGCACTGTTACATGAAAAACTTGTATCGATGTTACTTCAGTAACACAAGCTTACTTCCAGCTGCCTTTGAGCGGAGGAGGAAGATGAAGCTGCTCCGTGTCTCTGTCTCCTGAAAGCTTATCTTTACTGAGACGATCGAAGGTCAAAAATTATTTACATATTTAGTAATACAAGGCAGGACATATTGCATACAAATCACCACGAGAGCTTTTATATTTTCTTGTCAGGAGTGGACGACTCTTCATAACTTCACAGACTGAAGTCTGATGGTCAGTCATAGTCCAAGATTCAACACGCTCTCTACTGGCATCACATAAATGTGTTAGATTTAATATAGGACAGAGGACTTCTCTCCTGGATACCCACTGCCCTAACCCTAATAAAGCACATAAACAAATTATGATTTTACTGAATGAAATGGAACTGAACTGTGCAGGAGAGTGGGTCTCCAGACTTGTTGTAGGAAATGTGTAAACTTTGACTTAAGACTTTTTAGTTGTTTTTGGACAGTTATTGCTAGCATAACTCAGTTGTTGTCTTGTTTCTCCTTTCATCGCTGAATCACCTCCTTTAATGTCTATTTGATTTGATAAATACTTCTGTATTTTCTCATGAAATCTGAGCCCATCTGATTAATAAATCCCATAACAGGATGTGATGTAGGGCTCTCAGCTGGGTAAAAGGACTAAACAGTATCTATAATTATTGACATTTTTATAACCATTTTGTAACACAAAGCACAATAGAAAAAGTGTTTAAATTTAACCACGGTTTTTTTTAATTTACCCAATTTATCGAAACAATCAAACACAAAATAAAATGTATTATTTAAAACTTATGCGTTATATGCAGATTAAATAAGTCTTATGGAAACTTTTGTCTCCTGAGGCCACAAGAGGAAGCAATGAGCGAAACAACGCAGCGTTTTAAACCGTTAAAGCAAAGCTGAATCGTAACATCACGGATTCACGACGTGCTTTCTAAACGGTTTTAACTTTGCAAGGCTTTCTTTACATCTCTAGCAGTCAAGAGTGTAAAAATGCGCTGAATGTGTTTTGTGTAAATGGCTTGGTTTCGGTTTTAACCTGATCGATATCTAGCACTGAGCTGCTATATTTCTAATATTTTGAATAACGCAGCAGCGGCGATCAAAACATCTCTTACATCACTGATGACGCAATCAGCTACCATTTCTGTATTCAAAATACTTTTTTTTTTTTTTAAATTCGACTAATATTAATTGTTATTTTTAAATTATTCACAATCTCCTCCTGATCGTGTTGTGTGTGCAGTCTGCGTCATCTGCCTATATCGAGCATTTCTCGATGGTTATCGATGGAGTACGGTCAATAAACATCGATACGGTTTCATCGTCCAAAACTACCTCGAAGACCAACACACAGTTTTAACATTCAACAAAATAAATCATAATCGTATCTTAACAGCTGATACCCTGAATCCCAATATTTAAAACAAACCCATTAACGCTTCACTCGAACAGACAAGACTCAAATGTTCCCAAAAAATGCGTTTTATAAAAGAACAAGACAGTTTTTAGGAGTCAAGAGTATTTGCTGTACAAGTAGACCAAATAAAAGACTTTTTGCTACCTAACATTCAAAACAATTCTATTAGCAAGAAACATTTAGAAATGACAAAACAGTGAACAAATGAATCTGAAGACAGTGAGGAGTATAAAACAGAATCTAGAAGTGTGATTTCATTTTTAAGGTGTCTGCATTGGTCTCCACCACGATGCTCTCGATCCGCTTGTTGTACTGCTCCAGAGTCGTGAGAAGACGCTCGTAGAACTCCTGTGAAGAAGAGGAACAGATCACTACACGAACATCGATGGTCAAAGAGTACGTTCTAATAAAAACAGCGGTTGTAATGTTAGTACGACAGAAGCAAGCACTACTGAAGAGAAGGGCACCTGTGCTTTTTGGGTTTGCTGGTTGCACTTTTCTCTCAGCTTCTGCATCTTCTCTCTGAACATTTTAGTTTCACGGTTGCTTTCTTCAATCATCTTCACAATCTCCTCTCGTTTCTGGTGGATTTTGTCATATTGCCTGAAAAATAAGTTAGAACAGTGTTTTCTGAAGGTTTCTGGTGAAGGATCACACTAATCAAACCAGAACAATCAAGAAGAGCACAGGACCATTCTCCAGGATCAGAGGGATGGGTCCTTCTGGAACAAATTAGTCACTATTATTATTATTATAATAAATTAGTAATTATTGAGATGTGTGAAAAGCTAACATATCTGCCTCCGAACCTCTCCATATCAATGTAATATCATCTATATATCTCCCCACCACTCAACAGACTTCAAATAAGGATTTAGTCAGAATACAAATCTCTTTTCTAGTTGTATTAGGAGACCCCTTCTCCACATGAACAGGCTACAGTACACGCACCATAACACCGAGAGACGGAGACACCGTTCTTTAACTCAATATACTCCAGCTATATAACGATCGTGACGTGCTGGAACATTAATATCACTGAACGATGGCACTTAACACAGACCATCGATTAGCAGAAATAAACTGCTCATGAGGCTAAGACACGAGCGTGAACATGACAGAGAGCACATTCGGTCTGACTCCAGCTGAAACGCTCCGTCTCTGCATCTGTGAGGAGATCATGGTGTGTGTGATGTTGGATCCAGACTCAGATCTAGTGAGTGGGCGGGGCTTCAGGATCTGGCATGACTCCGGTCAGGTCATCTTTATATAGTGCTCTAACAATACAGACGGTCTCAACACACTACAGTATTCAACAGAAAAACAGTCTTGAAACATCACAACTTTAGTTTTACATTAGGCTACGTGGTTTGTGAACTTAAATGTGACCCGTGCCGGCAAAGTGATTCGGAAAGAGCAAGTTTATAAAAAGTTTTTACTTTATCCATTTGAATACTTTCTAAAATGATATGATTTGTTGGAATCAGACACGAACTGACTGAGCTACAGCCGTTTAAAGAGGAGTCAGTAGATCTGAATCAGAGATTTGTCCCCAACCATTAACTAAACGCTAGACCTATTTCACAGTAATGTACTTTATAGAGACGCTTCTTGCTCTCGGAGAGGAGCGATCCTGGCACACACTGTGAAAAAGTGACTCTGTCTGATGGTTTTGATCTGTTGGGTTTATAAATGATATTTCATGGGTTAGGACTCATGTCATCCACAGGAACGCTGGGTAACAAACCTACAGCTTGAGAAACAGCAGCCGAGAAAGATCCTTCTCTCAGAAAACACAAATAAAGATCATTTTAAAAGGTTTATTAACTATTAGGAGCACTGGGGTCGTTAAAAGAGGGCTTAATGAACTCATTTTTGTGAAAAACTCAAATGCAACCAAAGCTGACATGTTTCACGTCTTTTGCCTGTAGCTCAGAATCAGACGCTCGTTTAGCAGCACGACACATTCAGAGAGACGCTTCGATCAGATTAATGCTGAGGAGGAGAGAGAGAAAGTATAATGATTGCTTTTCTATTACTGATAATATAAAAGAACCCTTTTAACATCTTTTGTTTAACGGTTGTGTCTGATTATTAGACTTCAGTCTGTATTAGGGTTAGTGGTGACCGTGAACACTGAAGAGGGAGAATGTGATGTGTGCACCAGCTCTGGACACATCTTCATTATTAGGATAATCAGGACAAATAATAGTTTCCAAAAATAACAGGTGGAAAATTTATTCTGCACAAAATGTAAACATTTGACTAGAGAGCAATGAAAGATTTAAAAAACATTTGTACGGTTCTAATTATCAGCACAAATATAAACAAAAAAAAGTTATAAAATGTAAGTTTCTTCAATAACTAAAGATTTTTAGAAAGATAGGTCCATGAGGCAACAGGTGCAAAAACGCTAAACTAAACCACGACTGTAATCTGTGACTACAGTGAACCAGACACGGTCTTCTGAAGCTAAATTACAAAATAAAAAATAAAAATAAAAAAAAATAAAAAACAAAATAAAGGAACTAAACTTAATTTTATTTATTCTACTTATGATTTTTATTTATGCCATGTGTGACCGGTATCGTATGAATAAAGGCATCATAAGGAGAAAGAGACTTACCCATAAATATTCTTGACGTGCTGATCCTTCACCTCTTTCTTCTTCTGTCGGCGGATCTGTTGTTTGGACTCTTTGTCCAGTTTCATGGCCAGAGCCCTCTTCAGCTGGCCTTCTTCACTGCTCAGGTTCTTCAGCTCTTTCTGCAAGGCTTCGTACAGGGCTGCCAAGCTCTGGACCTGTACAGGTGGAGAGGTTTAATACTTGAGCACAGGACTGAGGAGTGTATTCTGCTGTGTGTGAGCTTCACCTCCTCCTTCTGCTGGTTGGTCTTACACATGCTGCCTTGTAAGTCCTGCTGCTGCTTGAGCAACACCTGGATCTCTGCCTCCACCTGCCCAGCACACTGCACCAGCATCTGCAGCTCCACCAGCCGCTCGTCCGCCAGCTCCTGGCTCACACACGCGCGCACACACACACACACACACACACGCACAGACACAATCAAACCGGAGCACATAAAGGACCAGTGTTAGAACATGACATCTGAGACCGTATTCATGAACTGATCCATTCTTTTACAATATCGGTTCATATTTAATCACAGCATGGTTTAACTAAGATAAGTGAGTACTAAAGCTAATCGTCTGATTTCTTCTTCCACAGGAACCAGCTGCAGCTGCGCCAGACGTTACTCCATCAGTGGATCTTAACCAATATTATCAGGAACTGACTTTAGTTCTGGGAACCGCAGCAGTCTGACAGCAGTATTCAGATACAAACACTAACATGATTACGAACAGATTAGAGTTAGAAAGGTAATTTAATCAAGAGCAGTGAGAGATTAGTCTGTTGTAGTGAGATTAACATCAGTGACAGAAGAAACTCTCAGATACTGATTAATCTCAGTCAGCGTGGACTTAACTCATCTAAACTACAATTCTATTATTGCATAAATATATGCAGGAATCTCCTTAATTTTAACTTAAACTACGTGATATATGTGCAATCATGTACCAAAACTCAGAACCGGATTAAAACAATTCTATTATACAGAGATTTGTGAAATACAGTTTTAAAACCAGAAATTACTGGGCCTTGATAAGTTTTGGAAATGTAACTTCTACAGGTGTTGCATGACCTTATGACCCCTGAAACAGCGATCCGTTGACCTAAAGACGGAAGAAAAGAAGCGCTTCACAAGCTAACCACAGACCTTTGACATCCTAATGCTCTTGACGTTCTCCTTCATCCTCTCCATCTCATTCTTCAGTTCTTCAGGCGACTCCACGATCTGAGACTTCAGCTTGACCAGCTCATCCTTCAGTGAGGTCACGTCCACTCTCCTCTGAGTCTGGGGGAGCACACAAGAGAAAACTAGAGGTCATGGAGTTTGAGGAACATTCAACAGAAGTCTAGTAATGTTCATCACATCCTGTGTGTCGAACACATTTAGCAGATTAGATGTGATGATGAATAGAGTGAAGTGTTCATCATATAGAGATGTTTTCTGTGTCTCAGCAGGGATTCCCAAACCTGCTCCCTGTGGTCATTCAGAGACGGTCAGACACCGCCGGACTATAGATTTACCATGTCTTCATACTTCATGATTAAAGGACTGGTGGCATGGAGATTCACAGGATGAACAAGAACATTAAAAATATCTAATTTAATGGACAGCAGTTTCATGATTAAACATGAAGGTGAATAAATTATTTCACTTTTGGGTGACTGGAAGGCAAGATACACCCATCATGGTCTTTAATATTTTTTTGCACAATATTAGCCATAACGCACAGTATTAGCAAGGCTGTACAGGAAGTCAGTTTACTGCATGATTTCGAGGTGACAGATGAACAGAAGTTCAAGCAAACAGACACAGATCGAGGTTATTGATCTGTTAGGGAACATTTTACAGTTAAAGAACGAATCCGTACTATAAACCGTGCACAATCAATCACTCGCACGCGTGCAGTGAAACCACAGCATCTGTCAACTATTATATTATTATTATTATACTAACATTAACTACAGGACTGAAATCACTCTGGTAACCTCCAACATTACTTCAAGAAACTTCCACTTCATCTAACCCAAGCAAAATAGATCAGTTTATGCAACATTTACATGGTCAAACTAATCATCTGCACTTACGAGCATTAAACCAGTACATTTAGATTAATTAGAAAAAAGGTATGCAGCATGACTGAAAAAAGCCTTTCATTGATAGATTTACACCAGCTGTGTATTAACTGTTCTCTGAAACAGAGCATCTGAATCTCAAGTATCTTAAAATATTTGAGCATTAAATTAAATCTAGTTGGAGTTAAACTATTCCTTCACTCTTCTTCATGATCGATCACCTACGCTTGATAAACCTCAGACTTCTCCTTCAGATACAGTCCTGACCAGCCCGAGGTCATTCACACAACGGCAAAACAACATGGCTAAAGATAGTGTTTATTCCATGTTTCATGCCTAGACTTTAAAGTACTAATCCATGTTGATAATATCAGCACGTGTTTGTCAGACGGGCCACGGGGACGGTCACAACTACGTCCTGTTTCATGGGTTTCACTCCGATGTACCTCACAACAGAAGAAACGATCAGCACTACTCCCCTCACGTCCCCTCATTAACAGCGGTCAGTGAGACCGGACCGATCTAGTTCATGATCTGATACATACCAGTTTCTGTGAGAGCTCAGCTATCTCAGTCTTGCACTGTGCGACCGCTTCATTCATGGTGTTCTGGAGAGAGAACAGAGTCAAACACTGGGCACGTGAAGGCTTTAACACAGAGATCCAGAGGTACACGTGTGTGCACAGATCACTGACCACATCCTGGTACTCGTGCTGCATGCTAGTGGCCAGCTCGGACAGAGCGCTCGCTAGCTCTTTAGCCTCGGCTTGCTGCTCCGGGGGAATGGTCCTGCCAACGAGAGGTTCGTCTGGGTCAGAAACATCATTTCTAATAAAACAGACACGTTCAAAGAAACACACACACTTACGTCAGTTTCTCAATCTTTCTCTCTGCTTCCTTTATTTCTCTGGTGTATGTCTGGAGTCTGTCCATAACTGACCGCTGTTTGACCAAAGACAAGAAAACCACGACAAGGCCTTGATTTAATATAAATAGTCAGAGCACAGTATCTGTATGTACACACACACACACACACACACTCAAGAACGAACACAACACAATGGAGAAATGATCTGCACGTCACATGTTTGAGCGGACTACATCATGAACATCAGGTGAATACTGACAAAACTCTGCTGGTGGTCTGCGATGGTCTCCATCCTCTGCTTCCTGAAGTGCAGGTAGTTCTGGATCGCACTCAGGATAACGATCGTCCGCTTGCTCTCTGTCAGAGTCAGAAATCATTCAGCTTCACCTTAACATCAAATCAACATTAATCTCGACAAAAAGTTACAAATAAACTGAATTTGATTACAAATGATTACAACTATGGTTTTATGTTTGCTTGAATATGTTTGACATTAATATTTTCGGGTGAACTATTCCATAAGGTTGGCAGGTTTACACACACACACACACACACACACACACACACAGGAGCAGCTAGGGAACAATGATCAATCATATTGTGATCTCTGTGAAGAGAGAGAATATAAGAGCTACTTACTAGGGTTGAGCAAGTCATTGAGGGAGAAATCAAACACATGACACAACGGTAAGAACTCGCACCTGGAAGAACAGTAGATGTGAAGTTCAGAGATGAGCAACACATGCACAATATCATCACAGATCACTCTAACGCTCCTGCTCTTACATGCGCATGTACACACTCATGATGGGGGACACCCACTCGTACAGCATGGGGTGCTGCAGGTTCTCCGACAGGGGCACCTGACACACACACAGAGAGATGTAGAGAGAGATATAATGCAGGATAGAGTTGTGATCGGAGGCTCAGCTCGGAGGAAACACACTCACAGTGTAATGGCACTCGGGTCTGAAGCGGAACAGAAGCTGCAGAACCCTCATGTAGACTCTCTGGATGGACTCTGCCTGTGAATCAAACACATTCTTTTAATGTCCAGCATCTTTACTACTTCAATTACTGGACACGGTGTTTATAATCCTGTGTTTCCTGACTCTGTGGAACCCAGAGCAGTAGATTACAGTACAGTAACAGTATATTATTAGTGTGTTTTGACCTTCGGGCTCGGGGTGATGTCGTTCTTGGTGAAGTGTTTGGCCTCTTGTCCGGTCAGAACCTCGGTCCGGTAGAACTGCACGATAGCGTCCACCTTATACACCGGGAAAGTGTTTTCAGCCATGTCTGTGTCCAGAAACAACAGATTAATAACGTTATCCCCCTCACGCGCGTCACACAGAAACGCGTCGACATATTAGCGGACTTCAAAACCGATTACGAACATTTGTAGATTGTAAAGCTCCACAAGGAATTCAAAGATACAGAATTACATTACCATCTTTCACACATTGTTGGTCCGACATTATTGAAACTCTACAAATAACACCAAACTAATGTACTAACCGAGTATACGCTCGAGACCCTCGCCGTCAACTGAAACAAATTTAAACTTTTGGCGCCTCTGTCGTCACTTCCGCCATACTGACCCTACGTCATGAATCGCCACAAAACCAAACGTGTGGCTCCCTCTACTGGAAAGTTCATGCGTAGCTACGAATAGTTTTATTTCATTAATTAATAAATTAAAATTATAATTATAATTACTGGGATAAATTATGTAGTCATACTTATTGATTATAATGAATAAAAATTTTGAATGAATTAAATTTATTGAAGACTTATCCAACCAATAGAACACAGAAAGATCAGGGAGGTTCGGATAGGAGTCCTATAACAGAAACTAAATATTATTAGATAATTAAGCAATGAAATATATGTTCGCATGATTACTGATCTTTTTGGTGTTTCATATGTAATGTGGAAATACATCTGTGCATTTGAATGTTATTGTAAACACATTCTATGAGCAGCCTAATCAATGCAAATATCCAGATACTTCCAAAGGGAATAAAAACTATTATTGCAACGATAATTACAAAATAAATGTATTAGATTATTTATTTACAATAATATGTATTTATAGTAGTATTAATAATAATCTTTAATTTAAAAAAATTAGAGCTGCATTTTATTTGAAGGTGTCCTTGTTGCATTGTAATTATACATTTAATGATCGAGTAATATTAATAAGCTACATGCAAATACTGTTTGTTTAAGGATAGGACTGAGGTTTGCCTTAGGGTTACTTTCATATAATTATGCACAATTTAAGGACATCTTAAAATAAAGTGTTCTGAGATTATATATATATATATATATATATATATATATATATATATATATATATATATATATATATATATAAGATTATTCATATTTAATGGGTTGCATAAATAGTACAGTAACAACACTCGCTTTTTCATGCTCGAATAGTTTTGAAATGCCTTGAAATGTTTTGAAATGAAACGTGGGCAAAGCAAAAGTCTGTGATTGGTTGACTGCGCACCGACGTCAGTACTCCGTCCACGTCACTCTTTCGCGTGTTAGTGTTCCGGTGGTAAAAGCGGATAATGTTTGAAATGGGTGTTTGTTGACCATGTTAAAGCAGTCTGACGCGGCTCTGAGACGCTAAAAGCAGCAGATGTGCGTGTGCTTGATTGGTCTTTCTTCGCGTCACTCAGCTCGAGTTCACAGGAGAGATCTCGCTGCAGTGAAGTTCGCTGGACTCCGACGTCAACTACTATTTCGTCTTCAAACTAACGTCAGTTCTTGTCAGATGTCGTCGTCGGTGAAACTTGCGTGGTGCAGCGTTTCAAGAGCGGTATATTCATCGAGAAACGGAGAAACAAGATCGGTATGATTTTACCATGAACACTGAAAATCCACGGGAAGAGGATGAAACTGAAGTAAAGTGCGAAGTAAAAATAAACATTTGTGCATGTCATTTTTTCTTTGTGTAAATGTCATTCTACACATTTGAAACTATTAATCTACAACTTCCAATTCAGAACACGGGTGTTTTGATCATTGTCTGTGTGTGCAAACTGAAAGATTTGGCTTTTCACATTAGAGCTGAGTGTCAATTTCAACTTACTAATGTTAATATGACATGTTCTCACATTCAGATGAACAAGCTGTGAGTTCAGCCACTGATTTACCTCCATACACCGTGATCTCGAGATCTGTAATACCTGAAACATGCTCTTCAGCTTCTGTGTTAGATCACAAACCTCAGATCAGTGTTAGACTCCACCTGGGTGTGTTAGGGTTCCTCCTTTAATTCAGTCTTTATCTTCAGTGAATGAACAGAGAATGTATTATCCCTAACCTTTATCAATCACTCCATACAGGGTCAAACACTGCTCGTGATCACAGTCCTCCTCATCTCAAGTGCACCTCAGACTCCTTACACTGCATATTTAAGTGAAAGAGACGATGTGACATTCAGCCAGTTATGGTGACCCAGTGGGCAGCACGGGGAGCAGTTGGGGGTTCGATGCCTTGCTCAAGGACAGCTCAGTCGTATGAAGGAGAGAGAACTGTACATGTACTCCCCCCACCCACAACTCCTGCCGGCCCGGGACTCGAACTCACAACCCTTTGATCGCCATTCATCCTCCGACTCTCTAACCATTAGGCCACAACTTCCCTTAAAGCACATCTGGCAATGGTGGCATTTGGTTAAAAATATACACACAAATGTTTAAAAAAAGTAATTGTAGTGAATGTTGTAGACACTATATGAGATCAGACGTGTTCCGCTCTCAGAAGACGAGCGTGCAGAACCGTCTCTTACAGTCACACATCAGAAGGACAATGTGTGTATCCCTGGAAGGAAAGAGTAAAGTGACAGCACTCAGAAAAGAAGCGTAAGTCTTCACACCCCTTCTTCCTCCAGGTTTATTGAGTTTAAATTACATTTCTATGTCCTACAACTTCAGTTTCATTCACCCTCCGACTTAAAAACTGAGTACAAGCTAATCAAAGTGTTTATTATTATTATTTTTAGAGTAGTCTAAGTGATATTGTACAAAAATATCTTTTTGATTTCTGTGAAAAGATTCACCTTTCTTCGAACTCCAAATCTCTGTTTATTTCTTCTCTTGCTGAAGTTTTCACCTTGTGTAGAGCGACCTGACCTGACCTCCGTCCGTCATCACCTGGGGTCATGAACTGACCAAACAGCCCATGCTTTACAAGGGATCTCATGTCCTGTTATTACACAAGGTTTCCAGAATATGCTTTAAAGTTGTCTGCTTTATATCACTTGTTGTGTATTCATTACTGTTCTCCATCCAGCGGTTCGGTCTGAGCCGGACAGACCCGAGCGGATGTGACCTGTGCTGCTTCTCCAGGTCAGTCCAGAACACTAAACTGCACACGGTTCAGAAGCCAGCGCTCCCTGATGTCTGTAGGGTGTTATTACCGTGTGTTCGTCCTGATGTCTACTCCACAAACACACCTCACACATCCCTGTTCACCAGCGGCACGGAAAGGGGGTTCTTTAACAAAGCATTATACATTACACCTCTACCAAACTAAACATAAACTTTTTTTGTATTAAATGCAGAAAGTGGAAAGTGTTTTTCCACCCCTTTCCTCCTTTTACATGTCAAGAGCTCACTGGCCGGGGAAGAGCCTCAATCAGCAGCCGCTGGCCAGTGAAGAGGGTTCACCATCAATCAGGAAAAGGAGGCGATGGAGGAGCCGGGTCTAAGCGCTGGCCTCGATGCTGCACTCTTTAGCCACATGGCCAGACTTGCCACAGTTGTAGCAGTTGACCTCGCTGGCCTTGCTGCACTGGACGGCCACGTGTCCGATCTCTCCACACCTGAGAGGAGAAGCACAGGTCAGCAGAGGTCAGAGGTCACCTGCAGCGCTGGACCGGGCCTCACCTGTAGCACTTGACCTTCTCGCAGCCCTTCTGGATGTGTCCGAAGCCGCCGCAGGAGTAGCACTTCTGCTCGTTAGCGTGCTCACAGTCGCGGGCCATGTGTCCAGCTTTACCACAGTTGTAGCACACCTGCTCGCGCTCCTTCTTGGGCTCCTTGCAGTCTCTGGAGATGTGACCGCTCCTGCCGCAGTTATAGCACGCTGCAAACACACACCAGAGACACAGCACTTACACACTCCTGGAGTTTACTGTGGTAGAGATAACACTGACCGTGATTCAGGGAAATGGATTCTCTTTTCCTTTTACCTAAAAATAGTGTCAGCGTATTTACTTTTTAAAATTCTTCATGATGATGATTTTTAGTATTTCTAGATTTTTATAGATTTTAGTGTTTCTACTTCAAAACTGCAGACTAAAAACAGCTGAAAACTCAAAACATTGAAGTCATTTTATTCCCACTGTTGAACAATTATAAATGAGCCGAGCAGTGTTATGAGGAAGGTTTAGAAACACAAGACGTTAGGAGCACACACACACACACACACACATCACACACACACACAGTGGTCCTCACCGTCCTCGGTCCTCTCACAGTCTCTGGCCACGTGACCGGGCTCTCCGCAGCGATAGCAGAACAGATCTAGCGTGAGCAGACACACACATCATTGACTGCATCAGCTCAGCACACAGCTGCAGTATCTGCGGATCCTACCTTTCCCTCGGCCTCGACCCTTTCCTCGGCCGCGGCCCGCGCTGGGACAGTTCTTGATCCAGTGGCCCGTGCGGCCGCATCCGAAACACTCGCTGCTGCTCATGGCCTCTGACGGAGAGAAACACATTACATCATCATCATCATCATCATTATAACAGCTTCCTGTTTGAAGAAGGCTCCGGTCTTGAGTCCCGAGTTATGAACACAAACCCAGGAGGAGCTGCTCCGAAACACTAGAAACTTGAGAGTAAAGTCATTAAAAAAGCAGTTCACATCTAGCCCAGCACATTTAACTCACAGTTGATTTATTTATTCACTTTTTAACGCCTGGCCAGCATCAAGGATATTTTGATGGTATTCTCAGAATAAATCACACAAGGTGTACAGTTCACATGAGTTACAAAAGTCATTTCAGATCTACACTAGACTATAATCCTAAAATACATTCAGGTGATAGATTTTAAATAACTCTGTTAAACACACGTCTGAATCAAACCATTTTCTATTCACATTAAAAACAGTACAATCCAATTCAATCTGCTTCAGTTTGGCAAGACGATGATGATGGTTCTTCTTCACCTAATAAACCTAATAAATATTTAAGTTTACGTCTTAGTGACCTAAAAGACACATTGTAAAAACTACTTTGTAAACCAGTTGATTAACCAGTTTAAATGAATATGATTTGCATTTACTTTAAATGACACTGAAACTAATTTGCATTAATTAAAAAAAAAAAAAAAAAAAAGAAATGTTTTTGCAGATTTCAATAAAATGCCTTTTCCAAAACGACTCGTTTCACAGTTACAGGTATGTTAATAAAAGTCTTAAACAAGTTTTATTTGTTAACATTGCGTCTAGTAATTGAGCCGATTCAACCGATTCCTTGGAAAGATTCGACTCAAAAAAATGAATCGTTGGCGAACTGAACTGTCAATAAACCGAGTTCCCGTTAAAACACGTGGTGTAAACTACTTAAACATGACAAAACCCACCGACACGGACAGCATTTCTGTGTATCGCTTCTGCGACGGATTAAACCCGGATTCAAGGATTCGATGCCCAAACAATCACAATCACGAATCAGGACAGAAGTGCTGTCTAGTGTAAACACAGCTATGAGCTCCACACACACTGCGTGAGAGCAGATGAAGAGTTGAGGAAGACCAGTGGTCCTCGGGGCTGATGTGTGGACTGTCCACTCACCCGTCCAGTCCAGAGACATTACATCTATCCTGCAGCCGTGAGCGCTTATAACCGCTGTCGCTTACGTGACTTCTGATCGTTTCCCGCTCGCAGCCTGTCGCAGTAGGCCGAAGTGCGCCGTCACAAACCTGACTTCTGTGCCCTTCTGGATACATTCTCATACAAACACAGCTCTGGCATCTCGAGAAAGCGGAGACGCGCTCCAAGACCGAGAAGACGCCGAACGCGTCGAGTAAATGTCGTGTTTTCGTCCTTTAAAGGAACTCACCTCGGAGACGTGACTCTAGCTGTTTATGTTCCTCCTCTGCGCTGCGCCACACGCGCTCTGCGCACGACACGCGACTCTTCGGCCCCACCCACTGCTCTCTGCACACAGCACGCGACTCTTCGGCCCCGCCCACTGCTCTCTGCACACAGCACGCGACTCTTCGGCCCCGCCCACCGCGCTCTGCGCACGACCCTCATCCGCAAACACGTGACGACAGACACCAGTAGATCAACAGACCAACACCGACAGCTGCGTGACGCTTCTGAGATATATATATATATAATATAATACAGACAGACAGACAGATAGATAGATAGATAGACAGATAGATAGATAGACAGATAGATAGATAGATAGATAGATAGATAGATAGATAGATAGATAGATAGATAGATAGATAGATAGATAGATAGATAGATAGCATTTAGAGCCTAAATCACAGCAGCATGAGCTGTCAATCACACAGAGCTATTGGGTGTCTACGTCCTTCACACCTGTTCAATCACAGCTTTCTGATCAGGGTCAAAAACGGCACAGAAAATAGACTACTACTAAATTATGATGCTTTTTGATGGAAAAACCTTAAATATCCTTACATCGTATAACATCTTTTTCTCTCTTCATCACAATAATCCACAGCACTCCAGTCCATCAGTGAATATCTGGAGAAGACTAAAGATGAAACAAATCCAGCATTAAGATGATTTTAACTTCAAACCATTGCTTCAGGCTAAAACACAAATCAATAAACCATAATATTGCTTTCTATTCTTTTAAGAAACACCTGATGTTGGTCTGAATAAATGCTGATATTCCGTGCTCATGCTGGTGTGAAGTAAAGGCTTTTCCACATCTTACTCTCTTAAAGATTTAAAAAAGCAATTTCAAATGGCACTTATCGTGAATATTATTAAAGTGATTAGTAATTTTTAATGTGGAACGTCTCAAAAAGTGTGATTTTGCGGTCAGTAACTAAAATAATTCAGCATCATGATTTGGACATAGCTTGGCAGTCAATTAGTTCCACTAAAAATATAAATTACTAACATTGTTGAACGCTTAAATTACTTTTAGTAAATGTATTATTTTTTTAAATAGTGGCCCTGAAGTCAATGATTTCATTCATTCCTCTCAGATTTTACACTAAAAAGTTCGCTGGACTCCGACGTCAACTACTATTTCGTCTTCAAACTAACGTCAGTTCTTGTCAGATGTCGTCGTCGGTGAAACTTGCGTGGTGCAGCGTTTCAAGAGCGGTATATTCATCGAGAAACGGAGAAACAAGATCGGTATGATTTTACCATGAACACTGAAAATCCACGGGAAGAGGATGAAACTGAAGTAAAGTGCGAAGTAAAAATAAACATTTGTGCATGTCATTTTTTCTTTGTGTAAATGTCATTCTACACATTTGAAACTATTAATCTACAACTTCCAATTCAGAACACGGGTGTTTTGATCATTGTCTGTGTGTGCAAACTGAAAGATTTGGCTTTTCACATTAGAGCTGAGTGTCAATTTCAACTTACTAATGTTAATATGACATGTTCTCACATTCAGATGAACAAGCTGTGAGTTCAGCCACTGATTTACCTCCATACACCGTGATCTCGAGATCTGTAATACCTGAAACATGCTCTTCAGCTTCTGTGTTAGATCACAAACCTCAGATCAGTGTTAGACTCCACCTGGGTGTGTTAGGGTTCCTCCTTTAATTCAGTCTTTATCTTCAGTGAATGAACAGAGAATGTATTATCCCTAACCTTTATCAATCACTCCATACAGGGTCAAACACTGCTCGTGATCACAGTCCTCCTCATCTCAAGTGCACCTCAGACTCCTTACACTGCATATTTAAGTGAAAGAGACGATGTGACATTCAGCCAGTTATGGTGACCCAGTGGGCAGCACGGGGAGCAGTTGGGGGTTCGATGCCTTGCTCAAGGACAGCTCAGTCGTATGAAGGAGAGAGAACTGTACATGTACTCCCCCCACCCACAACTCCTGCCGGCCCGGGACTCGAACTCACAACCCTTTGATCGCCATTCATCCTCCGACTCTCTAACCATTAGGCCACAACTTCCCTTAAAGCACATCTGGCAATGGTGGCATTTGGTTAAAAATATACACACAAATGTTTAAAAAAAGTAATTGTAGTGAATGTTGTAGACACTATATGAGATCAGACGTGTTCCGCTCTCAGAAGACGAGCGTGCAGAACCGTCTCTTACAGTCACACATCAGAAGGACAATGTGTGTATCCCTGGAAGGAAAGAGTAAAGTGACAGCACTCAGAAAAGAAGCGTAAGTCTTCACACCCCTTCTTCCTCCAGGTTTATTGAGTTTAAATTACATTTCTATGTCCTACAACTTCAGTTTCATTCACCCTCCGACTTAAAAACTGAGTACAAGCTAATCAAAGTGTTTATTATTATTATTTTTAGAGTAGTCTAAGTGATATTGTACAAAAATATCTTTTTGATTTCTGTGAAAAGATTCACCTTTCTTCGAACTCCAAATCTCTGTTTATTTCTTCTCTTGCTGAAGTTTTCACCTTGTGTAGAGCGACCTGACCTGACCTCCGTCCGTCATCACCTGGGGTCATGAACTGACCAAACAGCCCATGCTTTACAAGGGATCTCATGTCCTGTTATTACACAAGGTTTCCAGAATATGCTTTAAAGTTGTCTGCTTTATATCACTTGTTGTGTATTCATTACTGTTCTCCATCCAGCGGTTCGGTCTGAGCCGGACAGACCCGAGCGGATGTGACCTGTGCTGCTTCTCCAGGTCAGTCCAGAACACTAAACTGCACACGGTTCAGAAGCCAGCGCTCCCTGATGTCTGTAGGGTGTTATTACCGTGTGTTCGTCCTGATGTCTACTCCACAAACACACCTCACACATCCCTGTTCACCAGCGGCACGGAAAGGGGGTTCTTTAACAAAGCATTATACATTACACCTCTACCAAACTAAACATAAACTTTTTTTGTATTAAATGCAGAAAGTGGAAAGTGTTTTTCCACCCCTTTCCTCCTTTTACATGTCAAGAGCTCACTGGCCGGGGAAGAGCCTCAATCAGCAGCCGCTGGCCAGTGAAGAGGGTTCACCATCAATCAGGAAAAGGAGGCGATGGAGGAGCCGGGTCTAAGCGCTGGCCTCGATGCTGCACTCTTTAGCCACATGGCCAGACTTGCCACAGTTGTAGCAGTTGACCTCGCTGGCCTTGCTGCACTGGACGGCCACGTGTCCGATCTCTCCACACCTGAGAGGAGAAGCACAGGTCAGCAGAGGTCAGAGGTCACCTGCAGCGCTGGACCGGGCCTCACCTGTAGCACTTGACCTTCTCGCAGCCCTTCTGGATGTGTCCGAAGCCGCCGCAGGAGTAGCACTTCTGCTCGTTAGCGTGCTCACAGTCGCGGGCCATGTGTCCAGCTTTACCACAGTTGTAGCACACCTGCTCGCGCTCCTTCTTGGGCTCCTTGCAGTCTCTGGAGATGTGACCGCTCCTGCCGCAGTTATAGCACGCTGCAAACACACACCAGAGACACAGCACTTACACACTCCTGGAGTTTACTGTGGTAGAGATAACACTGACCGTGATTCAGGGAAATGGATTCTCTTTTCCTTTTACCTAAAAATAGTGTCAGCGTATTTACTTTTTAAAATTCTTCATGATGATGATTTTTAGTATTTCTAGATTTTTATAGATTTTAGTGTTTCTACTTCAAAACTGCAGACTAAAAACAGCTGAAAACTCAAAACATTGAAGTCATTTTATTCCCACTGTTGAACAATTATAAATGAGCCGAGCAGTGTTATGAGGAAGGTTTAGAAACACAAGACGTTAGGAGCACACACACACACACACACACATCACACACACACACAGTGGTCCTCACCGTCCTCGGTCCTCTCACAGTCTCTGGCCACGTGACCGGGCTCTCCGCAGCGATAGCAGAACAGATCTAGCGTGAGCAGACACACACATCATTGACTGCATCAGCTCAGCACACAGCTGCAGTATCTGCGGATCCTACCTTTCCCTCGGCCTCGACCCTTTCCTCGGCCGCGGCCCGCGCTGGGACAGTTCTTGATCCAGTGGCCCGTGCGGCCGCATCCGAAACACTCGCTGCTGCTCATGGCCTCTGACGGAGAGAAACACATTACATCATCATCATCATCATCATTATAACAGCTTCCTGTTTGAAGAAGGCTCCGGTCTTGAGTCCCGAGTTATGAACACAAACCCAGGAGGAGCTGCTCCGAAACACTAGAAACTTGAGAGTAAAGTCATTAAAAAAGCAGTTCACATCTAGCCCAGCACATTTAACTCACAGTTGATTTATTTATTCACTTTTTAACGCCTGGCCAGCATCAAGGATATTTTGATGGTATTCTCAGAATAAATCACACAAGGTGTACAGTTCACATGAGTTACAAAAGTCATTTCAGATCTACACTAGACTATAATCCTAAAATACATTCAGGTGATAGATTTTAAATAACTCTGTTAAACACACGTCTGAATCAAACCATTTTCTATTCACATTAAAAACAGTACAATCCAATTCAATCTGCTTCAGTTTGGCAAGACGATGATGATGGTTCTTCTTCACCTAATAAACCTAATAAATATTTAAGTTTACGTCTTAGTGACCTAAAAGACACATTGTAAAAACTACTTTGTAAACCAGTTGATTAACCAGTTTAAATGAATATGATTTGCATTTACTTTAAATGACACTGAAACTAATTTGCATTAATTAAAAAAAAAAGAAAAAAAAAGAAATGTTTTTGCAGATTTCAATAAAATGCCTTTTCCAAAACGACTCGTTTCACAGTTACAGGTATGTTAATAAAAGTCTTAAACAAGTTTTATTTGTTAACATTGCGTCTAGTAATTGAGCCGATTCAACCGATTCCTTGGAAAGATTCGACTCAAAAAAATGAATCGTTGGCGAACTGAACTGTCAATAAACCGAGTTCCCGTTAAAACACGTGGTGTAAACTACTTAAACATGACAAAACCCACCGACACGGACAGCATTTCTGTGTATCGCTTCTGCGACGGATTAAACCCGGATTCAAGGATTCGATGCCCAAACAATCACAATCACGAATCAGGACAGAAGTGCTGTCTAGTGTAAACACAGCTATGAGCTCCACACACACTGCGTGAGAGCAGATGAAGAGTTGAGGAAGACCAGTGGTCCTCGGGGCTGATGTGTGGACTGTCCACTCACCCGTCCAGTCCAGAGACATTACATCTATCCTGCAGCCGTGAGCGCTTATAACCGCTGTCGCTTACGTGACTTCTGATCGTTTCCCGCTCGCAGCCTGTCGCAGTAGGCCGAAGTGCGCCGTCACAAACCTGACTTCTGTGCCCTTCTGGATACATTCTCATACAAACACAGCTCTGGCATCTCGAGAAAGCGGAGACGCGCTCCAAGACCGAGAAGACGCCGAACGCGTCGAGTAAATGTCGTGTTTTCGTCCTTTAAAGGAACTCACCTCGGAGACGTGACTCTAGCTGTTTATGTTCCTCCTCTGCGCTGCGCCACACGCGCTCTGCGCACGACACGCGACTCTTCGGCCCCACCCACTGCTCTCTGCACACAGCACGCGACTCTTCGGCCCCGCCCACTGCTCTCTGCACACAGCACGCGACTCTTCGGCCCCGCCCACC
>NC_039295.1:187500-210000 GCF_003368295.1 Carassius auratus
GAGCTGCAGTGTCCAGTGTGTCAGCAGAGGGTCAGGTTTGGGCTCCTGGACGCTCCTGTGGCGCTGCCCTGTCCCTTCAGGAGTGGACACACGGTCCCCTGCGCGCTCCTGATCGCGTGTGCGCGCGGACCGGCACATCTCGCGTGAGCTCGTGCACCAAACATTGATTCAGTATGACGCATTCAACTGAGCTAAAAGACATTTATAATCTGACAAAAGATTTATATTTCAGTAAATACTGCCTTTCTGAACTTTGTGTGTATCCTGAAAAATAAAATGTATCGGTTTCCAGAAATATTGATAATAATCAGGAATGTTTCTCGAGCAGTAAATCATCATATTATTCTGATTTCTGAAGATCATGTGACACTGAAGACTGGAGGAATGATGCTGAAAATACAGAAATACATCACACTTTAACACAGATTCACACAGAAAACAGATGATTTACAGTAGACTAAAGTTTTTACTGTATTTTTGCTGTTTTAAACTGAAATAATATTTTAGAATATTAATGTATTTTCTACTTTAAAAATGCAGCTTTGATGAGCAGAAAAGCATTACACCCTAAGTTATAATGATCAGTGTGTGTGTGTGTGTGTGTGTGTGTGTGTGTGTGTTAATGCTGTGTTTGTTCTGCAGGGAATGGCATGACACAGAGATCCATGTGGGGCTGTCAGATTCAGCAGGTAGAGCACACCTGTGTGTGTGTGTGTATGTGTGTGTGTGATCACTGCTCAGTGTGTGTGTGTGTGTGTGTGTGTGTGTGTGTGTGATCGCTGCTCAGTGTGTGTATGTGAGTGTGTGTGTGTGTGTGTGTGTGTGTGTGTGTGTTTGATCACTGCTCAGTGTGTGTGTGTGAGTGTGTGTGTGTGTGTGTGATCACTGCTCAGTGTGTGTGTTTGTGTGTGTGTGTGTGTGTGTGTGTGTGTGTGTGTGTGTGTGTGTGATCTCTGCTCAGTGTGTGTGTGTGTGTGTGTGTGAGTGTGAGTATGTGTGTGTGTGATCGCTGCTCAGTGTGTGTGTGTGTGTGTGTGATCACTGCTCAGTGTGTGTGTGTGTGTGTGATCTCTGCTCAGTGTGTGTGTGTGTGTGTGTGTGTGTGAGTGTGTGTGTGTGTGTGATCACTGCTCAGTGTGTGTTTGTGTGTGTGTGTGATCTCTGCTCAGTGTGTGTGTGTGTGTGTGTGTGTAGGTCTGGTCTATAACTACACGCTGTCAGGCGTCCGGAGAGACGAGTGTGGCTGGGAGCGCTGTGTGTGTGTGCAGCTGGGCTCTGAGAGGACACCGGAGCGCAGGGAATCATGGGACACGGAGCTGGAGCGCTTCTCTTCTCTTCCTCAGTGGGCTCCAGAGCGGTACGGTCACAGTCTCAGGTCTCAGTGCTGCTGGTCATCTTCATCCCTGTCAGGAGGTCAGATGTGATGGTGCTTGTTCTGCAGGTTTGCTGAGGAGAGGGAGTTTGGCTCGTGCTGTTATGGTTTCGCTCTGACCTTCATAAACCACATGCGCTCGCTGGAAGAGAAGGAGTCTCTGAGCCGAGACCAGTTCACTGGCTCTCACGTTCTGCCCAGAATGAAGACTGTGTCTCTGTACATCAGCATCTATCAAGCAGTATTACAACATGGCTTTCACATCACTGAAGCTCCACACGACGTCTGATGCACATCTCCTCACTACAGAGTCATTCTGTCAAATAAACCATATCTCACAGACTCCCCCGGCTCACACTTCTCATTTTGTCAGTATTTCTTCTGAAGAAAGATAAAAATGTATAGTGAGGAAAGACAAAAGATCAAATGTCATGGATGTATGTATGTGTCTGAGTAATCCACTGTTTCGTAGAGGAGAGTCAAATGATGATAGTTTTCAGTTTTCACCTGAGATTCAGAGCCAGATTACAGGAGGACAAGACTGAGCAAATCATTAGGTTCGTTAAATCTGTTGACTTTAGCAGTCTTTGTTGCATTATATTCCAGTGAATGTTCAATAATGGGAAAAAGCACTTTTCAAGTTTGCAGGCCTGTAACTCGAGGATTAAGTGTTAGAATATTTTTTAATTGTAATAACATGAAGCAGTCATAGATGAAGTAGTATCTGCTGGGGCATATTTGTCAGAATCACTGCTATAGCTCAGACTGGGAGACACTGAAGGTTTCTCACACATGAAACACAGACTTCAGAAAAAATATATTTCAAGCACTCAGGCGTGTTGAGAGAGAGACAGACGTGACCCAGAGCAATAATCATGAGGGTACATTTGCGATTTATACATCATCTGTAGCTGAATAAATGATCTCTCCATTGATCTGTGGTTTGTTCGGAGGACAATATTTGTCTGAGATACAACTATTATAAATCTGGAATCTGAGGGAGCAAAAAAATCATCTTTAAAGGTGCCATCTGTAATGTTTGGCAAAAAAAATCAAGTCATACTCCACATTCCATAACAGATGGGGGCAGTATGCCTCAATAAAGTGAATTGGTCTACTCTAGAGTAACAAACGAGAAACGGCATAGTCTCTATGCTCCGCCCCTACCTTCACAACAACACTACAGCCATAGCTGAAGCCTAACTGTGCGTTCACACCGCCGGCGTCTAGAGCGTCAAACATCGCTCTTGCCGCTCTGCTCACGACGCTGCAGAAAGATTTGTGAGCGCTCAGACGCTCTAACGTAGATCGAATGCTTATTTTGTATTTAAAGCGGCCACAAAGCAAACAAGCTTGTTGATCTCGTGCAGACTAACCACAAGGAGTTATAAGTTAACCTCATTAAATATTGTTGTGGATGAAATATTAGGATCCTTTACTTAAAATGAACAATCTCAGACACCTTGGTCCACGTATCACTTTTAATTTATTTTTTTATGTCCCTGTAGGCAAACAGGGACACATCATAGATTAATACAAACGCTAAACAGCAATAATCAACCTGTCCTTTATTCTGCTTGGGAACTAATGTGCCAACTCTCAAGCATTCACCGTGAGACACACGCAATTGACTCTTTTCACACGCTTTCACGCCACACATCAATTTTTTCACGCACAGAAAAACCACGAAGCAAAGAGGACACGGAGACCAACAGACTAGACAGAGCAGGTTAGTTATGATACATAGGGCTGTGCAAAAAATCGAATGCGATTTTCATGCACCTCTCATCAGTAAAGATGCTCCTGTATTTAGAAGTATATCTCCAGCATGTGCATTCAGATCAGGGTTGCCAGGTTTTCACAACAAATCCTGCCCAGTTGCTTCTTAAAACTAGTCCAAAATTAGCCCAATCGCGTTTCCGGGAGGTTCCCTGATAAAAATTGCTTCCCGGGGTTAAAATATAAATTTTTGGGAAGGGTTTCCCTGGTAAAATTAGCATTTTAGGGGCTAAATATCACGTTATTGGTATTGGGATTGCTTCAAACCGCGGACATGAAAAACAACCGCAGACTTGGCAACACTGGTTCAGGTGGAGCGGCAGTTACTACACAGAGCCGTAGTCTACCGACAACTAACACAGAATCGCTTTCAAAATCTACAAAGAATCGCCTGCGATTTTAACATCGATGTTGTGTAGATTGTCAGTGAATTACGGCTCTGTGTAGTAAATGCCAACCAGTGTTGCCAAGTCTGTGGTGGTTGTTTTTCATGTCCGCTGGTCACAGCGACCCCAATACAAATAACGTGATATTTAGCCCCTAAAATACGAATTATACCAAGGCAACCCTGCTAAAAAACCTATATTTTAACCCCGGGAAGCAATGTTTTATCAGGGAACCTTCTGGAAGCGAGATTGGACTAGTTTTGAGAAGCAACTGGGCAGGATTTGTTGTGAAAACCTGGCAATCCTGATCTGAACACACGTGCTGGAGATATACTCCTGATTACAGGAGCGTCTTTACTGATGATATGTACATGAGTAAAGACATGCACAGCCCTATATAATAAAATGGGTAACGTTAAGTTATAGCTAGCTAATTATCAAACGCAGCTACGGTTAGCCATCGCTAACATTAGCACGTTTATCGAACAGCCTTCGATACATTTCTATGTTATAACTTCCCGAAAACAAATACACAAACATATAAAACAAACTTCTAGCGAAATACTAACAGCATCTAACTTGCAAGTTCGGAGTCAAACCTCATTTCTTTCAGGTCCATCAGTTGTCTCCAGCGATTAAAAGCAGTGCCAATGTTTACTCTGGTATTCTTATCGGATTTGATTTGTGATTCCGAGCGCGGTTGTTTCCCTGTAGCGGGTGTTGGTCTCTTGCCAAGGGCTTCAGCTATCCTTCCGCTCTCTTCCCTGAACTGAAAGTAGTGGGCTGTACTTTCCACACGATTGACATCAGGTTCAGGTAAGCCCTGCGAGTTATTCGTGTATTGCAGGTTGGCTGGTGGTTATGTTGACCACATACCGCCTCCCATGGCCGAAACTGGTATTACAACACCTGTCGGGCCGGGGCTAGTAATGCTAATGCTAATTAAGGTTGATATCTCTGCAGCACTATAACTTGACATTTTTTTAATGACATCTTCTCCTTTATTTCTTCTCATAATGTGTTGGGGTAGCTGTGGCCTAATGGTTAGAGAGCTGGACTAGTTACTAGAAGGTCACCGGTTCGAGTCCCGGTGCTGGTGGGGGGTGAATGAACACTGCTCTCTCAGTACACATGGCGGAAGTGTGCTTGCAAGGCACTGAACCCCCAGTTTCTCCGGCGCGCTGGATATACAGGTGCTGATCATATAATTAGAATATCATCAAAAAGTTGATTTATTTCACTAATTCCATTCAAAAAGTGAAACTTGTATATTATATTCATTCATTACACACAGACTGATATATTTCAAATGTTTATTTCTTTTAATTTTGATGATTATAACTGACAACGAATGATAATACCATATTCAGTATCTCAGAAAATGTGAATATTCTGAAAAGGTTCAATATTGAAGACACCTGGTGCCACACTCTAATCAGCTAATTAACTCAAAACACCTTTAAATGGTCTCTCAGTCTAGTTCTGTAGGCTACACAATCATGGGGAAGACTGCTGGATTTCCAAAAGATGACCATTGACACCTTGCACAAGGAGGGCAAGACACAAAATGTCTTTGCAAAAGAGGCTGACTGTTCACAGAGCTCTGTGTCCAAGCACATTAATAGAGAAGTGAAGGGAAGTAAAAGATGTGGTAGAAAAAAATAGTACAAGCAGTAGAGATAATTGCACCCTGGAGAGGATTGTGAAACAAAACCCATTCAAAAATGTGGGGGAGATTCACAAAGAGTGGACTGCAGCTGGAGCCAGTGCTTCAAGAACCACTACACACAGACGTCTGCAAGACATGGTTTCAGCTTCGCATTCCTTGTGTCAAGACACTCTTGGACAACAGACAGCATCAGAAGCGTCTTCAGAAAGGACTGGACTGCTGCTGAGTGCTCCACAGTTATGTTCTCTGATGAAAGAAAACTTTTCATTTCCTTTGGAGATCAGGGTCCCAGAGTGTGGAGGAAGAGAGGAGAGGCACACAATCCACGTTGATTGAGGTCCAGTGTAAAGTTTCCACAGTCAGTGATGGTTTGGGGTCAAAGTCATCTGCTGGTGTTGGTCCACTGTGTTTTCTGAGGTCAAAGGTCAACGCAGCCGTATACCAGGAATTTTTTGAGCACTTCATGCTTCCTGCTGCTGACTTACTTTATGGAGATGCAGATTTCATTTTCCAGCAGGACTCTGCACCTGCACACAGTGCCAAAGCTACCAGTACCTGGTTTAAGGACCATGGTATCCCTGTTCTTAATTGGCCAGAAAACTCACCTGACCTTAACCCCATAGAAAATCTATGGTATATTGTGAAGAGGGAGATGAGATATGCCAGACCCAAGAATGCAGAAGAGCTGAAGGCCACTATCAGAGCAACCTGGTCTCTCATAACACCTGAGCAGTGCCACAGACTGATCCACTCCATGCCACGCCGCACTGCTGCAGTCATTCAGGCACAAGAGCCACAACTAAGTATTGAGTGCTGCACATGCTCATACTTTTCATGTTAATACTTTATGACATACTGAATTTGGGATTTTTCTTAGTTGTCAGTTTTAATCATCAAAATGAAAAGAAATAAATATTTGCAAAAATCAGTCTGTGTATAATGAATGAATATAATATAGAAGTTTCACTTTTTGAATGGAATTAGTGAAATAAATCAACTTTTTGATGATATTCTAATTATATGACCAGCACCTGTATATAGCTGCCCACTGCTCCGGGTGTGTGTTCACAGTGTGTGTGTGTTCACTGCTGTGTGTGTGTGCACTTGGATGGGTTAAATGCAGAGCACCAATTCCGAGTATGGGCTACCCTACTTGGCAAATGTCACGACTTTCACTTATTGTTATCTATTTCTACAAATATATCTGTGTTACTGATGACTGCTTTTGTGTTGCAGGGACACACATTTCTACTTTCAACATTACTTTTTCTTCAGACATTGTTCTTTAAGTACAATACATTTTAGCTTAATGAAAAGTGACACATTTGTTTTTTGACCAAATTATCCATCCATCCATCCATCCATCCATCCATCTTCTTCAGCAAATGACAGTGAGAGACCTATCCCCAATCTGAAGGCGCAGGGAAGCGACCCTTTCATTCACTGGGGTAAACTCCAACACATGGCGACTCCAACACATGGCGATCCTCTGGGCCTGCCTCGGCTGTGCCATGCCGGGTGATGTCATGGTCCTTATTTTTTGATGATTCATAAAGGGCTATTGGACCGCTCTTAGTCTGACCCGTCACCTAGGTGTGACGGCTGGTGAAAGGATAGTCTGGAAACAATAGCGAGTTTAAAGTTTTAATGAGAAGATATGGCGATGGTACATAAACAAACAATGACGATGAGACAGCGATACTCCGAGGGGATGGTGTAGCGGTGAGAAGTCCAGACGGTGGTGGAGAGAAGGTGAGTAATCTGGATGTTGACGGCGTGAGGCAGCAGGAGAGAGTGGCACAGGAACTGCGGGGAATAGAGCCGAAGGTAAGTGTCTGTGGCCGAGTGAACGTGCGAAGAGTGGATGAGGTTCTGGGGAAACAAAGACATCCAACGCAAACTACACAGAAGCCAGACGGGGGGGTTAACACATCAAACATAGAACAACGATCTCACAAACACAAGACGTGAGACAAGCCATTATATAGTGGATGAGTAATGAGTGGCAGCTGTTGCTGATACAATTAACGGAGACGCCCACAACTAATCAGTGCAGACGCGGAACACACAGAATTCACCACAAAGTGTAAACAACCCGAGATCACGGTTTACCAACCATGACAGTACCCCGCCTCTAAGAACTCCTCCTGGAGTTCCCAGAAGGGCTTACCTGCTGATTAAATTCATCAATAAGGGTTTGAGAGAGAGACAGACGTGACCCAGAGCAATAATCATGAGGGTACATTTGCGATTTATACATCATCTGTAGCTGAATAAATGATCTCTCCATTGATCTGTGGTTTGTTCGGAGGACAATATTTGTCTGAGATACAACTATTATAAATCTGGAATCTGAGGGAGCAAAAAAATCATCTTTAAAGGTGCCATCTGTAATGTTTGGCAAAAAAAATCAAGTCATACTCCACATTCCATAACAGATGGGGGCAGTATGCCTCAATAAAGTGAATTGGTCTACTCTAGAGTAACAAACGAGAAACGGCATTTGCTCCGCCACTACTTTCACAACAACACAACAGCCATAGCTGAAGCCTAACTGCGTTCACACCGCCGGCGTCTAGAGCGTCAAAAATCGCTCTTGCCGCTCTGCTCACGACGCTGCAGAAAGATTTGTGAGCGCTCAGACGCTCTGACGTAGATCGAATGCTTATTTTGTATTTAAAGCGGCCACAAAGCAAACAAGCTTGTTGATCTCGTGCAGACTAACCACAAGGAGTTATAAGTTAACCTCATTAAATATTGTTAGTATATTGTTAGTATAGTAAATAGGGGCTAGTAATGCTAATGCTAATTAAGGTTGATATCTCTGCAGCACTATAACTTGACATTTTTTTAATGACATCTTCTCCTTTATTTCTTCTCATAATGTGTTGGGGTAGCTGTGGCCTAATGGTTAGAGAGTTGGACTAGTTACTAGAAGGTCACCGGTTCGAGTCCCGGTGCTGGTGGGGGGTGAATGAACACTGCTCTCTCAGTACACATGGCGGAAGTGTGCTTGCAAGGCACTGAACCCCCAGTTTCTCCGGCGCGCTGGATATACAGGTGCTGATCATATAATTAGAATATCATCAAAAAGTTGATTTATTTCACTAATTCCATTCAAAAAGTGAAACTTGTATATTATATTCATTCATTACACACAGACTGATATATTTCAAATGTTTATTTCTTTTAATTTTGATGATTATAACTGACAACGAATGATAATACCATATTCAGTATCTCAGAAAATGTGAATATTGTGAAAAGGTTCAATATTGAAGACACCTGGTGCCACACTCTAATCAGCTAATTAACTCAAAACACCTTTAAATGGTCTCTCAGTCTAGTTCTGTAGGCTACACAATCATGGGGAAGACTGCTGGATTTCCAAAAGATGACCATTGACACCTTGCACAAGGAGGGCAAGACACAAAATGTCTTTGCAAAAGAGGCTGACTGTTCACAGAGCTCTGTGTCCAAGCACATTAATAGAGAAGTGAAGGGAAGTAAAAGATGTGGTAGAAAAAAATAGTACAAGCAGTAGAGATAATTGCACCCTGGAGAGGATTGTGAAACAAAACCCATTCAAAAATGTGGGGGAGATTCACAAAGAGTGGACTGCAGCTGGAGCCAGTGCTTCAAGAACCTCTACACACAGACGTCTGCAAGACATGGGTTTCAGCTTCACATTCCTCGTGTCAAGACACTCTTGGACAACAGACAGCATCAGAAGCGTCTTCAGAAAGGACTGGACTGCTGCTGAGTGGTGCACAGTTATGTTCTCTGATGAAAGAAAACTTTTCATTTCCTTTGGAGATCAGGGTCCCAGAGTGTGGAGGAAGAGAGGAGAGGCACACAATCCACGTTGATTGAGGTCCAGTGTAAAGTTTCCACAGTCAGTGATGGTTTGGGGTCAAAGTCATCTGCTGGTGTTGGTCCACTGTGTTTTCTGAGGTCAAAGGTCAACGCAGCCGTATACCAGGAATTTTTTGAGCACTTCATGCTTCCTGCTGCTGACTTACTTTATGGAGATGCAGATTTCATTTTCCAGCAGGACTCTGCACCTGCACACAGTGCCAAAGCTACCAGTACCTGGTTTAAGGACCATGGTATCCCTGTTCTTAATTGGCCAGAAAACTCACCTGACCTTAACCCCATAGAAAATCTATGGTATATTGTGAAGAGGGAGATGAGATATGCCAGACCCAAGAATGCAGAAGAGCTGAAGGCCACTATCAGAGCAACCTGGTCTCTCATAACACCTGAGCAGTGCCACAGACTGATCCACTCCATGCCACGCCGCATTGCTGCAGTCATTCAGGCACAAGAGCCACAACTAAGTATTGAGTGCTGCACATGCTCATACTTTTCATGTTAATACTTTATGACATACTGAATTTGGGATTTTTCTTAGTTGTCAGTTATAATCATCAAAATGAAAAGAAATAAATATTTGCAAAAATCAGTCTGTGTATAATGAATGAATATAATATAGAAGTTTCACTTTTTGAATGGAATTAGTGAAATAAATCAACTTTTTGATGATATTCTAATTATATGACCAGCACCTGTATATAGCTGCCCACTGCTCCGGGTGTGTGTTCACAGTGTGTGTGTGTGTTCACAGTGTGTGTGTGTTCACTGCTGTGTGTGTGTGCACTTGGATGGGTTAAATGCAGAGCACCAATTCCGAGTATGGGCTACCCTACTTGGCAAATGTCACGACTTTCACTTATTGTTATCTATTTCTACAAATATATCTGTGTTACTGATGACTGCTTTTGTGTTGCAGGGACACACATTTCTACTTTCAACATTACTTTTTCTTCAGACATTGTTCTTTAAGTACAATACATTTTAGCTTAATGAAAAGTGACACATTTGTTTTTTGACCAAATTATCCATCCATCCATCCATCCATCCATCCATCTTCTTCAGCAAATGACAGTGAGAGACCTATCCCCAATCTGAAGGCGCAGGGAAGCGACCCTTTCATTCACTGTGGTAAACTCCAACACATGGCGATCCTCTGGGCCTGCCTCGGCTGTGCCATGCCGGGTGATGTCATGGTCCTTTTTTTTTGATGATTCATAAAGGGCTATTGGACCGCTCTTAGTCTGACCCGTCACCTAGGTGTGACGGCTGGTGAAAGGATAGTCTGGAAACAATAGCGAGTTTAAAGTTTTAATGAGAAGATATGGCGATGGTACATAAACAAACAATGACGATGAGACAGCGATACTCCGAGGGGATGGTGTAGCGGTGAGAAGTCCAGACGGTGGTGGAGAGAAGGTGAGTAATCTGGATGTTGACGGCGTGAGGCAGCAGGAGAGAGTGGCACAGGAACTGCGGGGAATAGAGCCGAAGGTAAGTGTCTGTGGCCGAGTGAACGTGCGAAGAGTGGATGAGGTTCTGGGGAAACAAAGACATCCAACGCAAACTACACAGAAGCCAGACGGGGGGGTTAACACATCAAACATAGAACAACGATCTCACAAACACAAGACGTGAGACAAGCCATTATATAGTGGATGAGTAATGAGTGGCAGCTGTTGCTGATACAATTAACGGAGACGCCCACAACTAATCAGTGCAGACGCGGAACACACAGAATTCACCACAAAGTGTAAACAACCCGAGATCACGGTTTACCAACCATGACAGTACCCCGCCTCTAAGAACTCCTCCTGGAGTTCCCAGAAGGGCTTACCTGCTGATTAAATTCATCAATAAGGGAGTGATCCAATATGTCCCTAGCAGGTACCCAACTCCTCTCCTCCGGACCATAACCTTCCCAGTCCACCAGATACTGGAATCCTCGTCCCCTCCGTCTCTAGTCCAGAATGCGATTAACCGAATATGTCGTTTCCCCATCTACGAGACGCGGCGGCGGGGGAACCGGAGTAGGCGGATTAATATGTGCATAAAACACGGGTTTAATTTTGGACACATGAAAGGCGGGGTGTATCCTCTTGTACGCAGGAGGTAGTTTGAGGCGGACTGTCACCGGACTAATGATTTTGGTGATAGTGAACAGGCCGATAAATTTGGGAGCTAATTTATTAGAAACGGATCGCAATGAAATGTTACTGGTAGAAAGGCCTTGGCCTTAGTGCGCTCCCTCACCCGGAGCAGAGTCTCACGGGCTCTGTTTCAGGTGCGGTGGCACCTCTGGACAAATGCGTGAGCGGAGGGGACCGCGACTTCAGATTCCAGACTGGGAAACGCTGGTGGCTGGTACCCTACACTGAAACGGAGAGAGGCCCGTAGCTGACACTGGCAACGAATTGTGGGCGTACTCCACCATAGAGAGTTGTTGACTCCAGGAAGAAGGATTCTTGGAGACCAAACATCTCAACATCCTCTCTAAATCTTGGTTGGCTCGCTCAGATTGTCCGTTGCTTTGGGGATGATGACCCGACGACAAGCTAACTGACGCTCCTAATAATTTGCAAAACTCTTTCCAAAATTTGGATATAAACTGAGATCCCCTGTCTGAAACCACGTCTACCGGGAGGCCATGAAGCCGAAAGACGTGATCTAAGACAGTGACCGCTGTCTCCTTGGCTGTCGGTAATTTGGGCAAGGGAATGAAATGTGCCGCCTTCGAGAACCGGTCCACTACAGTCAAAACGACTGTCATGCCATTAGAGGGCGGGAGGGCGGTGACAAAATCTAGAGCGATATGTGACCAGGGTCTCGAAGGGACAGACAGCGGTTGAAGGAGCCCATCAGGAGGTCGGTTAGATGACTTACCACTGGCGCAAACTGAACAAGCCAAAACAAAATCGCGGACATCGCGAGCCATACGTGGCCACCAGAATTGTTATCTAACCAACCCATTAGTTCTACTTATCCCTGGGTGACAAGCCATGTTGGAACAATGACCCCACTGGACAACTTCGGACCTTAACTCTTCCGGCACAAATAAGCGGTTCGGTGGGCAACCGGACAGAGGCGTTACCCCTTCTAAGGCCGTCTTGACCTTCGACTCGACCTCCCATACGAGTGCTGAGACCACTAATTTCTCAGGCAAAATACACTCGGGAGTAACGAGACGGGCGGAGGGATCAAAAAGACGTGACAAAGAATCGAGTTTGACATTTTTGGAACCCGGCGGTACGATAGGGTAAATTCAAAACGACCGAAAAAAAGTGCCCACCGAGCCTGCCTGGAATTTAGTCTTTTGGCAGTTCTAATGTATTCTAAATTCTTGTGATCAGTCCAAACAATAAAGGGAACCCCTGAACCCTCTAACCGGTGGCGTCACTCCTCCAACGCTAATTTGCGATGGGCACAGTGGGAGACGTGAGCTGATGGATCTGCTGGGTGAGCTCGGACACCTGTGCCACCAGCGCTTGGACAGCGCGTCCGGTGTTCGAGATACTCTCCTGCTGCTGATCCATTCTTTTGACACTGTGGTGCATGAAGTCGGTGAGGGTATTGGTGCTTGCTGCTTCCATGGTGGTGAGATCATTCTGTGACGGCTGGTGAAAGGATAGTCTGGAAACAATAGCGAGTTTAAAGTTTTAATGAGAAGATATGGCGATGGTACATAAACAAACAATGACGATGAGACAGCGATACTCCGAGGGGATGGTGTAGCGGTGAGAAGTCCAGACGGTGGTGGAGAGAAGGTGAGTAATCTGGATGTTGACGGCGTGAGGCAGCAGGAGAGAGTGGCACAGGAACTGCGGGGAATAGAGCCGAAGGTAAGTGTCTGTGGCCGAGTGAACGTGCGAAGAGTGGATGAGGTTCTGGGGAAACAAAGACATCCAACGCAAACTACACAGAAGCCAGACGGGGGGGTTAACACATCAAACATAGAACAACGATCTCACAAACACAAGACGTGAGACAAGCCATTATATAGTGGATGAGTAATGAGTGGCAGCTGTTGCTGATACAATTAACGGAGACGCCCACAACTAATCAGTGCAGACGCGGAACACACAGAATTCACCACAAAGTGTAAACAACCCGAGATCACGGTTTACCAACCGTGACACTAGGACCTGTTTGCCGTGGGAGACCCTACTGGGGGCATATAGCCCCGGATAAAATACCTCTTTGGATCATTCGGGTTCTCAAACCTCTTCACCACGATAAGGTTGTGGTTCAAGGAAGAGCTGACCAAATTAATTAATCATTAAACATTTTGTCTCTGAGCCACATTATATCTCTGTAACTCAAACATACAGGGCCCTAAAAATTAAGATGTGAAAAGGAAAGTTTGTTAAAATACAAAATCTGAAGGGGCACTAAGATTTAAATACTTCAGGCCTGAAATACTGGAGAAAAAACTTGAAAAGTGCTTTTTACAGCTTTTAAATGGTCACCATCGGGACACAATGCAACAAAGACAGCTGAAGTCAACAGATTTTACCAACAGACCCAGCAGTCTCTGTGTAAAATAACATTATGATGTTGCACTCTTTCTGAAGTCAGTTTTATCCTCCTGCACTCTGCCTCTTAATCTGAGGTGAAAATTACCATGTTGACCCCCCTCTACGAAAAAGTTACACAAATGTTGTAGGCTCCCAGTGGCTGGTGATGATATATTGAGGTCTTATGAAGAGAAGCGATCGGTCTGTGAATATATTACCAGCTCAGCTCATGGATGATATCAAGCCTGTATTCTGCTGTAAGCTGCTGGGTCTGTGTCTGCAGGAGTCACGTGACACACGCGTGTGGATCTCTCACTGCAGACAGCTGGTAAACCTGTAAATACTGATCTGAAACAAAGACTTGGTGTCCAGTTGCAGTGACACACTGCTATCAAGTCAGAGAATCATACTTTCAACTTATTACAGTACAACACATGTTTGATCTAGCACATTTAAAATGCCATGCAACGCTTTAAAACACATCAACAAAACTTCACTTCGCAAGCAACCACTTTAAAGAAACCAAGACTGGGGTGATTCTCTCCGTCTTCTTTGTGCGTTCTGTAGTAATGCAAGACGGGATAACTGAGCCTGTGAAATGTACAGAATTACAGTAATCGATGCGTGATGATGAGTCATAGTCTCCAAAACACTAGCTGTGCTGCCTGACAGATTCATGAATAGTTTAATTCTTTAAACCAGCATACAGCACACAGTATATGAACTCAGAGTTAGAAGGATTTGGCTGACGGTGCATCCACGCAGCAGTAAAACAGGATCGTGACTCAGAGGACGTCTGCTGGGGAACACGACTGAAGCTGCAAACAGATCCCTCTGTTCCTCAGGTGTTGTCTGAAACCGGATCGGCTGATGAGACCAGCAGCTGCTCTCTGGACTCGCTCAGACCGGCCAGATGGATCAGAAGAGTGTGATCAGACTCAGTCACTGTGACAAGGACATCTACTGCTTCTTCGTGCCGGATCAGTGTCCCGAGTGCGGCGTCAGCTTCAGCGGCAAGCGTCTGGAGGAAGCCCCGGTCAGCGTCCCCAGCCCCTTCAGTAACGGACACAAAGAACCGTGTGCTTTCCTGGTGACCTCCACAGATGTGCTCAGGTAAGACGTCCAGAAGAACACACCTCCAGCTGAAGCTCCTCCTGGACTGAAGGTGACCTGTGCTCCTGGTTCTTACAGGGACTTCGATGGCAGTTCTGATCTTCACACAGGAATCAGCAACACGAGCGGTACAGTACACCCAAACACTCATTTCAGCAGCAAAATAACCTGAACTGTTAATTACATTTAATAAAATATCACAGTTGTTTATTACAGTTCCATGCCAGCATCAAGGCTATTTTCATGGGGACCTCAGAGTAAATCACACAAGGTGTACAGTTAACATCATGTCATGATAAATAACTCTGTTAAACACACCTCTGAGTCAAACCATTGTCTAAGCACATTAAAAACAGTACAACCCAATAAAATATGCTTTAAAGTTTGAGTTTGGCAAGACATTTGGCAATTATTAATAAATATCCAAGTGTACATCTTGTATGACATAAAAGACACACTGTAAAAAGTACTTAGTCATACCTAGATTTAAAAACTACTTTTCTTTTCATACAGAAAATAAATTTAAGTTCAACTTCAGGTGTATTTATAAAGCACATTTCAAAACAAGTTTGCACTGAAGGGCTGTTCTATTTATAAACAATATAACACAACAACAAATAAATCAAAACTCATAGAAGATAAACCATTAACATCTATGTGACTTCAATATTCTCATTTCGATCTAGATTTGATCTTCCACATGATTAATATCAGAGTTTATGTTCCCTTCACAGATAATGCTGTAAGAAATATGATGTGTAGCTTCACTGTTTATTAAAGTGAGTTTCTGATTTTACTGTGGTTTTATTTTTGCTATAGCACATACATTTCTATAATTAACTAAAACTTATACTAAAAATAGTGTTAACCGAAATAAAACATTAAAAGCTTTTTGCTTTTAAGGTAATATTTAAATTTGATTTAACTTGATGTAATAAAACTGAAATAAAAATAAAACCCTGACCTATTAAAAAAAAAGTACAAATGATAAAACACTACAAAGTTACTCAAACATTTAAATGATAACAGACAATAAAAAAACTAAATCTGAAGTATGAATAGAGAGTGTAATACCAGCTCAGTTATACTGAAAACACTCTTAATGACGTTAAACGGTGCAAAAGAAGCAGAACTCTTCTTGACGTAGCTGAAAGAGCACAAAGCCTTGACTGTGGCGGTGTGTGTGTGTGTTGCAGGCACGGTGTACAGCTACACACGGAGCGGTGTGCAGAGAGAGTCTCAGGGCTGGGAGCGCTGTGTGTGTGTGCCGCTGGTGCACACACACATGTTCAGTCTCAGGAGCCAGTGGGACCAGTATCTGGAGCAGTTCTCCAGCGCTCACACCTGGGACCCGGCCAGCCACAGGTGACCTCACACACAGAGAAAGCTGCAGTTCTGTTCGATCACATCCGGAGGTTATTAAGAGTCCGAATGCTCTCTGTTTTCCAGCTTTGACGAGGAAAGCCACAACTGCTACAGCTTCTCTCTGATGTTCATCAACTGTGTCCTGGCCACGCAGTCCAAGCCAGCGCTGAGTAAAGATGAGTTCACACGCTCCTTCGTGCTTCCTCGGATCAAACGAGCTTCCAAGTACATGATGCTGTGCCGTGAGATCTCCCAGAACCACTTCTACATCGTGGACAGTACACACAGAGACTCAGGCCAGGGTCCGAGTGAGGACGACGACAGCAAGAACAAATGAGAAGAATCAGACTTCCTCAGCTCCTTACACGTCTTCTCTCAAGGTGAAGAATGCCGAAACGTGCCTGTCGATCCGTACTCTAATGACCTGACACCACGTCTGTAGAACCTTCCAGATGTTTATCATCAGTGTCCTGCAGCACAGAAGCAGTCATCAGTGTCACAGACGTATATTTGGAGAAATACACAACAATACACTGTATGAGTCACAATTATACATCTCTCTTTTATGACAAAAATCATTAGGATATTAAGTAAAGATCATGTTCATGAAGATATTTAGTAAATAAACTGTAAATATATCAAAACTTAATGTTTGATTAGTAATATTCATTGCTAAGAACTTCATCTGAACAACTTTAAAGATGATTTTCTCAATATTGTGATTTTTTTGCTCCCTCAGATTCCAGATTTATAATAGTTGTATCTCAGACAAATAATGTCCTCCGAACAGAAAAAAGCATCATGACTGGTTTTGTGGTTCAGGATTACATTTAATCATTTATCCAAAGTGACTTATAAATGAGGACAAGGGAAGCAATCAGAATCAAGAAAAGAGCAATGATATAGAAGAAATATGAGTCTCAGTTAACTTAATAGAGAACGTTAATGTTAGAGGGTCTTGTTTTATAAAGACAAGATGAAAGAATAGAAAAAGAACTGATAACATTAGTTGTAGAGGATCATTTTATAAATGAAAAGAAATCAAGCAGAAGTAGAACTGAACGCTGTACAGACTACACGGATCTTCTCTGATGTGTGTGTGTGTTTACTGGACACTGCTTAAACACAATCTATGAACACAAGACTGTAGAGCCGTGTTCAGTCAGAAACACAGATCCAATAAAATGAATTAAAAACAGTTTTTATTACAGTGAACGAGGTATTATGGTGGTATTCTGTATATTAACTGTAGGATATTGTTGAGAACATTATGAGTCAGTCTAGCCTGAGAAAAAAAAAAAAAACTAACAACAACAACAAACAAAAAAAACTATGAAAAACATGTTCACATTTTACTTAAAGTCTATATATAATGCATAACAGAAGTATTTTCTGTGCACTAATTATGCCTTGTAATACACCTTGTAATGCATTGTATGATCTCATGAATAACTGTACGCACACTTATAATACATTACAATACAAACAACCTGCATTTTACCTTTGGTTACAGTTGTTAACAAGTCCCACCCAGAGACTTTTCTGAAGATAAAGAATTGTATAAAAATGACATATATGACAGCTTCTTGGCATAAGTGATAATGTCAAAAATATAATTTAATATTTTTGACATATATAATTTTTGATAATAAAGGTTATTTGAGGTTTATTGTAATTTATAAAGGAGGAACGATTCTGCACCACAGTTGACATTTCACATTGAATAAATGTGTATATGTTTAGGGCCAATTCGATTTTTGAGTGCCTTAAAAAGCGCTATATATAAATGTAATGAATTCTGCAACTGTAAATAATGTGCATGCTGTGACACGGTTTAACACACAAAAACTGAACCACTCTAGAACTATATACACAGTCTTAAGGGAAACTCATTGGGTGTCAAGTGCCGGTCCTTGCTTTGGTATAAACACAGTGTAAACACCTTCGAGACGTTCCCAGTGGATCTGCTGAGAGCAGGGGGGGGTTTCCTCTGAGAGACTCATCACAGCGAATAAGTGAACACACACAAACACACACACACACACACTCACACACACTCACACACACACATATATGTGTCCCTGCAGCACAGAAGCAGTCATCTGTAGCACAGGTATATTTGTAGTAATAGATAACAACACATTGTATGAGTCACAATCATACATTTCTCATTTATGTTTACATCAATGTTTACCGGGAGTCAGAGACTCTTTCACCTAGATATCACACTATAGAGACTGTGTCTGTTCCCCGAACTAGAAAATACAAAAAACGTCCAAACCAAGTTAAGGTTAATAATTTAATTGAGGTTCAACAAATAAAAAACAAATGCAATATGGATAAACAAAGGATAAAGCTTGGCTTATTGAATATCAGATCCCTTTCTACGAAAACACTTTTTGTAAATAATATTATAACTGATCATAATATAGATGTGCTCTGCTTGACAGAAACCTGGCTAAAACCTGATGATTACATTATTTTAAATGAGACCACCCCCCAAGATTACTGTTATAAACATGAACCGCGTCTAAAAGGCAAAGGGGGAGGTGTTGCTTCAATTTATAACAACGTTTTCAGGATTTCTCAGAGGGCAGGCTTCAAGTATAACTCGTTTGAAGTAATGGTGCTTCATATAACATTATCCAGAGAAACCAATGTTAATGATAAATCCCCTGTTATGTTTGTACTGGCTACTGTATACAGGCCACCAGGGCACCATACAGACTTTATTAAAGAGTTTGCTGATTTTACATCCGAGTTAGTTCTGGCTGCAGATAAAGTCTTAATAGTTGGTGATTTTAATATCCATGTCGATAATGAAAAAGATGCATTGGGATCAGCATTTATAGACATTCTGAACTCTATTGGTGTTAGACAACACGTTTCAGGACCTACTCATTGTCGAAATCATACTCTAGATTTAATACTGTCACATGGAATTGATGTTGATAGTGTTGAAATTATTCAGCCAAGTGATGATATCTCAGATCATTATTTAGTTCTGTGCAAACTTCATATAGCCAAAATTGTAAATTCTACTTCTTGTTACAAGTATCGAATAACCATCACTTCTACCACAAAAGACAGCTTTTTAAGTTATCTTCCTGATGTATCCAAATTCCTTAGCATATCCAAAACCTCAGAACAACTTGATGATGTAACAGAAACTATGGACTCTCTCTTCTAGCACTTTAAATAAAGTTGCTCCTTTACGCTTAAGGAAGGTTAAGGAAAACAGTTTGACACCATGGTATAATGAGCATACTCGCACCCTAAAGAGAGCAGCCCGAAAAATGGAGCGCAGCTGGAGGAAAACAAAACTAGAGGTATTTCGTATTGCTTGGCGGGAAAGTAGCATATCCTACAGAAAAGCATTAAAAACTGCTAGATCCTATTACTTTTCTTCTCTTTTAGAAGAAAACAAACATAACCCCAGGTATTTATTCAATACAAAAAAATAAAACCTCAAGTGTTGACATTTCCCAACACCACAGCAGTAGTGACTTTATGAACTACTTTACTTCTAAAATCGATACTATTAGAGATAAAATTGCAAGCATTCAGCCGTCAGCTACAGTTTCGCATCAGACAGTGCACTATAGACCCCCTGAGGAACAGTTCCACTCATTCTCTAATATAGAAGAGGAAGAATTGTATAAACTTGTTAAATCATCTAAACCAACAACATGTATGTTAGACCCTATACCATCTAAGCTCCTAAAAGAGGTGCTTCCAGAAGTCATAGGTCCTCTTCTGACTATTATTAATTCCTCATTGTCATTAGGACATGTCCCCAAAACCTTTAAACTGGCTGTTATTAAGCCTCTCATAAAAAAGCCACAACTTGACCCCAGAGAACTAGTTAATTATAGACCAATCTCGAATCTCCCTTTTCTGTCCAAGATACTAGAAAAGGTGGTATCCTCACAATTATATTCCTTCTTAGAGAAAAATGGTATATGTGAGGATTTCCAGTCAGGATTTAGACCGTATCATAGTACTGAAACTGCTCTCCTTAGAGTTACAAATGATCTGCTCTTATCATCTGATCGTGGGTGTATCCCTCTATTAGTTTTATTGGATCTTTTTAATCTTGCTGGTTTCGTCTGGTCAGAGGAGAACTGACCCCAACTGAGCCTGGTTTCTCCCAAGGTTTTTTTCTCCATTCTGTCACCGATGGAGTTTCGGTTCTTCTTGTTTAATTAGTTGGGGAAACTTAATTTCCAGGGATATCATCGACTTGATTGCACAGATACTATTTAAACTGAACTGAGCTGGATGATGACATCACTGAATTCTGCCTTTAAATGAGTGTTTACTATTGTCCTTTTGCATTGACACACTATTTTCATATTTCAATACTGTAAAGCTGTTTTGGCACAATCTGTATTGTTAGAAGAGCAATATAAATAAGGGTGATGACTTTTATGCCAAATATCATTAGGATATTAAAGATCATGTTACATTAAGATATCTTGTAAATTTATTACCTTAAATATGCCAAAACCTAATTTCTGATTAGTAATATACATTGCTATGAACTTCATTTGGACAACCTCTAAATCAAAGCAGTGATTACCTAGCAAACATTTTCATCATGTGACAGATTCAGAAGAAAGTTTACTTGATAAAGCAGACACTAGAGAGAAAGACAGGATCAGCGCTGAAACAAATGAGAATCTGAGAGTCAGCTACAATCAAGAGGCAACTCTACAGCTGCGAGAGTCATGTGTCAGCAACACAAACTCCTGAAGATCACAGCCAAGACCCAGTTTCCATGTCAAAGAGACTGGGTCGTGAGGAAAGTAATGCTTCATAGCCCTGAATAATTCAGCTGTCCTCTTCGAGCGTTTCTGACACTCCTTGGAAAATCTCTCTCCCCGCTGGACTGAAGCACGGTCAGTTCTACATGTTTCAGCAGGACACGCCATAAACAACTATTCATGAGACTCTACAATGCATTATAAGGTTCTTTATAAGACATATTTAATGTATTATTACTGCTTTTATAATGCATTATGCATAAATGATTTGAGTAAAGTGTTACCAGTAATTTTCATAGCTGTAGACACTGGCCATATCTGGACTTAAATGCGAGCTAACTTTTTATTATTATTATTATTATTTTTTTGTACAAATGTTGTCCCTACAGCCTAAGCCTACGTGAATGCAAATGAAATGTCTTAATTTTGAAATATGGAATAGCTTGCAACATTTACTGCTGAAGTGATCCAGCTTTGAAAATAAGAGTTTGATGTAGTTCAGCTAGTCAGGAGACAAACGATCGTGGCGTTCCTCCGCTGTTTGCTAACAAGTTCATGTTGGGATGTGTCCTAAATCACAAACCGATGATCACACGGACCGAGGTAAAGCATTCAGTCGGATGATAAATAATCAATGATAAAACATGCCACGCTGCTCTGACTCCAGGGTGTGCTTTACTGGAGAATGATGGGATAGGACTGCATTACTGAGAGGGAGCGCTGGTTTCGGTTAGCTGTTGTCATCAGAACAGAGATGTTCACAGCTTCAGTTGTGTTGTTTGGATTGGCTCTGGAGAGAGAAATCACTCAGCTATATCCAGCTGTAACAATAAACTCTATTTAACTCAACCCTGACATGAACCGGGGGCACGAGACCACCTGATGGATGCTGTTTGTGCTGGGAACAAGCTTCAGTAATAGACAATGTGTTGACAGAAGGGATTTCAAAGTAAATTACTAAAGTTACACTCATTAAAAACCATTAGTTTAATACAGGAGTGTCTTCTAAGACAGCTGAAGAACAAGCTCTTATAAGCATTTATCTGATTCAGAAACATTCCCGAATACTTCATGACCATCATATTTCCATTGCTTGTCCTGTGGTTAATAATGAGACTGGATCGTTCTGGATCAGGGTTCGACAGAGACTGTACTCTCACCGAGTCAATGAAGGTCTTGAGATCTGAGCAGAACACAATCTATATATTCATTCATTACAGCAAATAAAAACACACAGGATTTTTGTAGGCCTGCACAATAAATCATTAAAAACTGACTCCTATATCATTTTACTTTAGATTAGTGTACAATATGTGAAACCGAGTATTAATATCTGAACTGTAATAACAATACTAATACTGATAATACTATTAGCTCCTCCCTTATTGAGTTTCATTTTTAATTTACTGTTTTAGATAAAATCATCTGCTAAATGAATGAGAGTAAATCGTTTTGGAAGTAAGTTTGTAGATGGACTATATCTAGTTACTGTATAAAAAACTTATGCAAAGTTCATGAAATGACGTTTTAACTCAAAACTGTTCTGGATCTAACCAAAACAAGACACTTCGATTGGTCATGTCAAGAAGTGCATTCAGCATTCATCTGCTGTACACTAATTCAGTCTAACGTGTGTCTACTTAAACCTTTATACACTTTGTAC
>NC_039295.1:217500-225000 GCF_003368295.1 Carassius auratus
CGGCCCCATGCTGCATATGCAGCTGCCTACCTGGATGATATCATTATATTTAGTAATGATTGGCAGCGGCATATGCAGCATCTGAGGGCTGTCCTGAGGTCGCTGAGGGTAGTGGGGCTCAAGGCCAACCCGAAGAAGTGTGCGATTGGGCGTGTGGAAGTAAGGTATCTGGGCTTCCACTTGGGGCATGGACAGGTGCGTCCCCAAATTGACAAGATAGCTGCTATTGCGACCTGCCCACGTCCCAAGACCAAAAAGCAGGTAAGACAGTTCTTGGGGCTAGCGGGATATTATACACGGTTTATTCCTAATTATTCTGACCTCACCAGCCCCTTGACTGACCTTACTAAAAAGGAGGTGCCAGATACGGTCTAGTGGACGGAGCCATGTCAGCAGGCCTTTACTCAGGTCAAGGCTGCTCTGTGTGGCGGGCCGTTGTTACACTCTCCTGATTTTTCTCTCCCTTTTCTGTTGCAGACAGACGCATCAGACAGGGGGCTGGGTGCAGTCCTGTCCCAGGAGATAGAGGGGGAGGAACGGGCGGTGTTAAGATGGCGGTGGCCGACTTCCTCTCCAGAAATGGGGGGGGAGGGGGTTGGCTGCAGACTGGATGGCTCCCCGGCCTGAGACGGGCGGTGGGGGTATGTGTCGGGGGGGCACATAGACTGGTTAAGCGAGTCTGCAGCGGGAGAGAGAATCAGGAAATGAGCGGTAAGTGAGTGGTTTGGGCAAAAACTATCAACACCTGTCTCTTGTTTCAGTAATTGGTGTGGAGAGAGTATAAAACTCCGGGAGAGACAAGCAGTCGAGAGAGAGATGGACTGCTGACGTGAACCGGAAACGGAACCAGAACGAGTAACCCGGAAGTGTTGTGCGATCGTGTCTGTGTTGATGTCAGAGTAAAAGTCACCATTGGTGTTTATAAAGGTTGAGTTTGAGTTTCAGGTAATAAATTCGTCAGCAGTCCAGCCGACCCCTTTGTCCTCGTCCTTTCCTCTCATGAACTTACTACAGTTGTTTATAATTTAAATTATATAATTATTAATAAAAATAATATAACAATTAAAAAAACCCATTTTGTTCCTTCGCCTCTTTTTTCAAAACTTTTCACACAAACCTAAGAATTGCAGACAGAATGCAAAATGAAGCGGTGCTTTCAAAATATCACGAACATATCTCAAAAGCAAACATTTGTCATAATATGAGTTATATATTAATGAATTAGATTAGTGTGTTACACAGAGAACTGTGCTGTGTTTTACGAAACTAAAAGAGTGAAAGCTCCAGAATGAGTGTCTGGTTGTACAGATGTGGTGTGTGCTTCTGCTGTTTGAGTGACAGCTGTCAGAAACTGAAGAAAACACTGGACATAAACAAGAGAGGAAATCTATAGGACTTTTGAGGGTTTTTGAGATTCAGCTGTTGTTCCTTCAGACTCTTTTTAGTTGTTCAAGAGTATTTTATCATGTGTTTGCATCTACAATGTTCACATTTGTCTCTGCGATGCATCTAAACTGCTCTCTTCCTGCAGAGCCAAACTGTGAATTATGCCACCATAGTGATAACCAGCCGAATACGAGCCTGCTAGAAACCGAGGTGTGACTCGAGCTGGTGCCAGCTCAGATCACAAGAGTCTGGTGAAGCTCAGCGGAGATGATATGGTGAGTCACTAGCTTGTGGTCGCAGCTGAGGTTAGTGTGATCACGGTTTGACTGAACTCACCTCCGCTCAAGATGATGACGGCCAGGAACAGAGCCATGTCGCTGTCGTCCAGCTCCAGCGTGTTGAAGCGGACGGAGAACTCAAACTTGGGCTCCATCATCTCACAGAAGGGCTTGCGCAGGCTCTTGAGGAACTCGCGGGTCATGAAGATCTGTCCGTAGGAGATGAGCGTGCCGTCCTTGTTCATGAGCGGAGCCATCATGATGATGAGCACCTCGATGACGCCGTACTTCAGCAGCGTCACCTGGTCGTTCAGGTCCAGGCCGATGAAGCCCGGGATGCTCTTGGCGAACTCTGTGACCTCGCTGACGGCTTCGGCCGAGCGAGACTGACAGCTGTGGAAGAAGCGCAGCTCCACCTCGTGCATGAGGCGCAGCTCCTGCGACGGCATCTGTCTGCAGTTGATCATCTGATCGCCCTCCAGAAGAGACTTCATGTCGTGAATCACGAACGGCTGTGAACCACAACAACGTGAAGGAGATTACCAGCTAGTCTGCAAGACGTCTAACAGCTGTGGGACTATTTCAATTACTTTATCAAAGGAAATTACTACATTTCACACTACCTTTCTTCTTTTATAATCAATGTTCTGAACTGTTAATCAGTTTGACACATGTAAAACAGTAGAACTCAACACATATTACTGCAGGCTTTCAAAATCCTTCTTCACTTCGATTATAATCATTTCATCTTAAACCACAGCCACCACAGAATCAGATCGACTCTGATCATTCTGAGCTGAAATACAGATCTGAAACCATGACAAAAAGAGTTTACTGGATATGAGAGCATATGGGTCAGTTTTCTGAAATAGAGGTTTCTACATCATCTGAAGCTGAATAAATGATCTCTCATTGATGTGTGGTTTGTTCGGAGGACATTATCTGTCTGAGATACAACTATTATAAATCTGGAATCTGAGGGAGCAAAAAAATCTAAATATTGAGAAAATCATCTTTAAAGTTGTTCAGATGAAGTTCTTAGCAATGAATATTACTAATCAGTTTTGATATATTTACGGTAGAAAATTTACTAAATATCTTCATGGAATATGATCTTTACTTAATATCCTAATGATTTTCAGCATAAAAGAGAAATGTATAATTGTGACCCATACAGTGTATTGTTGTGTATTTCTACAAATATACCCGTGCTACTATACTTTTGTGGCACATATAATTCTGTTTTTGAAATCAAATCTATGCATATCTCTGGTAGGAAACACTGGCATCTAACAATGGCTTGGAAAACACAGTTAATCTTAAAAAAATAAAGCATGTATATAAACCCAAACAGGAAGTAAAAGAGTCATGGAATAAACACGTGTTAATAAACTCCTGAAACACTGGTGTCTTACATTTAGAGCAATCTGGGAAAGAAACCAATTAAATCTGTGTGTGTGTGTGTGTGTGTGTGTGTACAATGTCATGGGTATGACACAGGTATTACAAGGAGAGGGTGACTTATGAGCACATAACCCATGTCCCCATTTTTCAAAACACTTATAAATCATACAGAATGAGTTTTTTTGAGAAAGTAAAAATGCACAAAGTTTCCTGTGAGGGTTAGGGTTAGGTGTAGGGTTGGTGAAGGGAGATAGAATATACAGTTTCTACAGAATAAAAACCATTACACCTATGGGATGAACACACTTTACACAAAAACAAACATGTGTGCATGGGTGTGTGTGTGTGTGTGTGTGTGCGTGCGTGCGTGTGTGTGTGTGTGTGTGTTTGTATTTGCTGTACTGTGTGTGTGCGCGTGTGTGTGTGTGTGTGTATGTGTGTGTGTGTGTGTGTGTGTATGTGTGTGTATGTGTATGTGTGTGTGTGTGTGTGTGTGTTGAGTTCTGTAAGCCTCTGGCAGCAAACGGATGCATTCATCAACACAACCTCAAAAATGCTGACAAACAAAACACTTCCTGATTTCACGTCATCCCATCTCAAAATCAAGTTAGACAGTAATCTGAACATCAGTAATATAATATAATTCTTCTGTAACTGTGCCAGAATGAGCTCTGGACTCCTGTCTAACTATGATTCCTCACAGCGTTTAGAACAGAAAACACATTCTCGGAAGTCCCAAGCTGATCTTTCACTTTCTGTCAGCTTCCTCTGAGTCGTCTGCATGAGTGCACAAGCCGAATGTGGAACTAATCAAGCATGAATTAAGACCTTTCTGATATATTCGGCTTTTATATTTGTGTAGGCCTTTCTTTCTGCAGTCTGTGCCTTTCTAAATATTGGTCCTGTAGAGCGAGCAGCTGGTTGGTATCACTGCTGTGTTAGTGCTTGCTCATATCTCTAGCTGAAGACACACGATGCGTGCTATGTTTGATTTCTACTGTCAACAGAACAGGAATGTTTAATAGAGAGGCAGAGGGCACTCATTTCTGGCTTTCATTATTGCTATGATCCTATACTGTAAATAAAATATGAAAATAGCAGCATGCAAATGAGAAATGTGAATTTGTTCTGGTTAAATGTAAAATGTTGTCTTTGAAATAAATGTTTTGTTATCTAAAGCAGTGATATTCATACATTTTGTCAGTGTGGTCTACAGAATGATATAATGTAATAATTAAAACAAAAAAATAAAAATTAACTAAACATTTTTTGTTTCAATAAAAACTATTAAATAAAAATGTATACATAATTTTCTTTCATTTGAGGAATAAAAAAAAAACTTTGTAACATTTTTAGTCAGCAAGGTAATACATCATCTTAAGTTGAAACATTTTTTTACACTGTATACATACATACATATACATACATACACACAGACATATATATATATATATATATATATATATACACATGAATACAAATGTTAGGTTTAATCAAATACATTACTTAAAGTTAAGTTAAGTGAGAACTTGAATATTTTAGCTGAATAAACAATAGCCAACAAACTATGTACAAACAATACACTGTATGGGTGAAAATTATCGATTTCTCTTAAATGCCAAAAATCATTAGGATATTAAGTAAAGATCATGTTCCATGAAGATATTTTCGTAAATATATCAAAAAGTAATATTTGATTAGTAATATGCATTGCTATGTTGTTGTTATGTTTGTGTGGTTTGTGATGGATGGTAATGAAGCACAGGACTGAAGAACAGCGTGAGATTATGTGTGTTCATCTGTGTGACAGGTTAACACTGTAAAGCTGAATCTCTCCTGAGCACTGCTCTTCAGGTGTGTGTGTGTAGACTACAGCGCTGTCTGTGATGGATCAGGATCTGCTCAGTCTCAGTCGAGCGTGTCTGTACTGCAGAAGTGTGCACTCACTGCGCTGTCGCTGGTCTTCCCTGACAGTATGGCCCTGGCCTTAGCTTTGGTCAGGGGGAAGTACTTCAGATAGGACTCGTACAGATGTCTGGCCAGCGCTCGGAGGTCTGCAGATTCGGGATGCTTGTGGTCCACGTCAGTAGAGAACTCTGCCAAGAGCTTCTCCTTCTCGGCTTGCGGCATTCGACCAAAACGAATGGCTGGGAAAAAAGCAAAAAAACAGACAGTTGAAAACCCCCCAAATCCCAGATGCATGGTGCTGGCAGTCTGGAGTCTGTAGGGATCTGGTGTGGGAGTTTGTTTGCAGTGTTTCGGTATGTTAGCGCAGGTCATTATGACCACTTCAAACAGCCAAACTATAACAAGGAATATTTGATACAGACTTCTCAAATATATTTGTTTGGACTCAATTAGTATGCTTTGAATTCAGCATCCATGTGATTTTATTGAAAAAAACCACAATGCTTTAATGTTTGTCATGTTAATGAGAAACTAAACAATTCAAGCTACGAGAGTAAACCCTGTGCGTGTGATGTTGTGACTGTCCGAGACGAGCCTCTTCAGTAATCATATCTTTACATTTATCTACCAGAGATGCTCCTTCGTTTCACATGGAGGTCATTAATTGAAATATAATTAGAAATTATTAAGATAGCAGCAAGCGGCAAGTTACAGGGCCAAGCAGTCCAGCAGCAAACTGAGGAGCGAAGCATGGCATGAGCATGAAATACAACAATCAGCAATGAAAGCAATGTTAGGATGACTGTAATTGAAATGGCTGAATAATCATAAATACAACCTCTAGTCGGATGATTTATTGGCTTATCAAGTTTGACCAATAGGTGACGCTGGTTTCAAATGGATGTGGTGTGTTCTGTGTGATTTGGCAATGACGCACACAAAGTTTGGTGTCAATATACCAAAGCACTCTCACATGTGGCATCATGCCTCAAATTCATTGCTGTGGTGTGCGAAAACGGTTTTGTCTATCAACACAAAATCCAAAACTTTTTGTCAGCATAGTCTGAAGATTATATGATTTGATTTTTGTGAAAATCGGACCAACAGTCTAGAAGGAGTTCGAAAAAGTATGTTTTCATAGAAAATTGAAATGGCGGACAGGAAGTTCACAATAGTATGACTGTTCTCAGCATGACCCAAGGGTAATCTATTAATATAATAATCGTGTCGATTGGAGAAATGGTTTCTAAGATATTGGTACATGTTTTTTAGGTGTTTATATCCAACATTTCACAAACCATAAGGCAAAATCTGGCATGTTTGGTATCGCTGGACTCGGCAAGGATTCAGGAGTCTAAAAAGGTAACTAATGTGAAAATAAGTCGACCATAACCAAAGTTATAAGCATTTGAATGTTTGATTTTACCACTAGGGGGCGCTGGCTCCCTCAGGGCATCGTGTTGATGACCCATACCAAGTTTTATAACGATACATCAATGCGTTTGTAAAATACAGCATTTTAGTACAAAGTGCATAATGGCCGATGCCCACAATGGCTGACATGGAAAAACTGGGTATTATTCGACTCGGCATGATACACCTGATCTAAAGAGACAAGTTTTGTGATTTTTGGCCAAACCATTCAGAAGTTATAAGCAAAAATATGCAGTTTTCGTATCTCCTGACCACTAGATGGCACTGCACCGAACCACTGCAGGTAATCTCAGGTCATAATTGTTATAACACACACCAAGTTTGGTCTCAATACGCCAAACCGTTGCCGAGATAGAGCCTTACATTCATTTTTGAGTGCTTTTCATCTAATTTGTTTGAGTGTTATTTGAGAACGGTTGGACGAAACAACTTGTATTCCATAATGTTTTGCCAGCACGGTCTGAAGATGATCTGATTACATTTTCGGAAAAATCGGCGCAGTGGTCTAGGACGAGTTTGAAAAGTAGATTTAAAATAGTGGAACAATTTTACCTTACGATTTTTGAATTCATACATTGAGTTCATGTACTGAATTGTTGTCATATTACACATTCATCTGATCTTAAGGTTGTTTGAGAGAACGTTTGTTATTATTATTATTATAACTACTTATAAGTGTAATTTGACCACTTTAAGTAAAGTAGCATCAGAAAAATGGCAAGATATGAGACTTATAATACATTATAACTATGAGAAATATAATCCATTGTAAAAGTGGATGCATGTGTTCGTGTTATAAATCATCATGATCTTAAAAGCTATAACCACAAATAAGTAAATATTATAATATATTAAAACTGTTCTTATGAATATTCATGAGATGATTCAACATATTATAAGGTTTTTATAATGCATTATGCATTCATTATAATGCTTTAAGAATACCTTTATAATGTATTATAAATACGGGCTTCATAGAAAGTTACTGAATATTTCTTCTGTGGCTTAATATATCATATGTTTTGTTATGTAATGACTAATAACAATTTTATTATATTATTATTTTCCATGGGAAGTGTTTTTTTGCTTT